>NC_073239.2:8494848-8797878 GCF_029281585.2 Gorilla gorilla gorilla | reverse complement strand
ACGTTCATCCAGATGGCTTTGTAGTTATATCCATGTTCATACAGATGGCGGTGAAGTTATTTCCATGTTCATACAGATAGCGGTGTAGATATTTCCATGTTCATACAGATAGTGGTGTAGATATTTCCATGTTCATACAGATAGCGGTGTAGATATTTCCATGTTCATACAGATAGCGGTGTATGTATTTCCATGTTCATACAGATAGCGGTGTAGATATTTCCATGTTCATCCAGATGGCTGTGTAGATATTCCCATGTTCATACAGATAGCGGTGTAGATATTTCCATGTTCATACAGATAACGGTGTAGATATTTCCATATTCATCCAGAAGGCTGTGTAGATATATCCATGTTCATACAGATGGCGGTGAAGACATTTCCATGTTCATACGGATAGCGGTGTAGATATTTCCATGTTCATACAGATAGCCGTTTAGATATTGCCATGTTCATACCGATAGCGGTGCTGATACTTCCATGTTTATACAGGTAGCGGTGAACATATTTCCGTGTTTATACAGGTAGCGGTGTAGATATTTCCATGTTAATACAGATGGCGGTGTAGATATTTCAATGTTTATACAGATAGCGGTGTAGATATCTCCTCCTTAATACAGATGGCGGTGTAGATATTTCCATTTTCATACAGATGGCGGTGTAGATATTTCCATGTTTATAGAGATAGCGGTGCAGTTATTTCCATGTGCAAAGAGATAGCTGTGTACATATTTCCATTTATATGCAGATAGTTGTGTAGTTATTTCCATTTTCATGCAGATAGCGGTGTAGATATTTCCATGTTCAAACAGATAGCGGTGTAGATATTTCCATGTTCATACAGATAGCGGTGTGGATATTTCCATGTTTATACAGATAGCGGTGAAGATGTATGCATGTTTACACAGATAGCGGTGTAGATATTTCCATGTTCATACAGATAGCGGTGTAGATATTTCCATGTTCATCCAGACGGCTGTGTAGAGATATCCATGTTCATACAGATGGCGGTGACGATATTTCCATGTTCATACAGATGGCGGTGTAGATATTTCCATGTTCATACAGATAGCGGTGCTGATATTTCCATGTTTATACAGGTATCGGTGTATATATTTACATGTTTATACAGATAGCGGTGTAGATATTTCCAAGTTTATACAGATAGCGGTGTAGGTATTTCCATGTTTATACAGATAGCGGTGTAGATATCTCCATCTTAATACAGATTGCGGTGTAGATATTTATATGTTCATACAGATGGCGGTGAAGATATTTCCATGTTCATACGGATGGCGGTGAAGATATTTCCATGTTCATACAGATGGCGGTGTAGAAACTTCCATGTTCATACTGATAGCGGTGCTGATATTTCCATGTTTATACAGGTAGCGGTGTAGATATTTCCATGTTTATACAGATAGCGGTGTAGATATTTCCATGTTTATGCAGATAGTTGTGCAGATATCTCCATCTTAATACAGATGGCGGTGTAGATATTTAAATGTTCATTCAGATGGCTGTGTAGACATATCCATGTTCATACAGATGGCGGTGAAGGTATTTCCATGTTCATACAGATAGCGTTGTAGATATTTCCATGTTCATACAGATAGCGGTGTACATATTTCCATGTTCATACAGATGGCTGTGTAGATATATCCATGTTCCTACAGATGGCGGTGAAGATATTTCCATGTTCATACAGATGGCGGTGTAGATATTTCCATGTTTATACAGATAGCAGGGCTGATATTTCCATGTTTGTACATGCAGCGGTGTAGATATTTCCATGTTTATACAGATAGCGGTGTAGATATTTCCATGTTTATACACAGAGCGGTGTAGATATTTCCATGTTCATACAGATAGCGGTGTAGATAATTCCATGTTCATAGAGATAGCGGTGTAGATATTTACATGTTCATACAGATAGCGGTGCTGATATTTCCATGTTTATACAGATAGCGGTGTAGATATTTCCATGTTTATACAGATAGCGGTGTAGATATTACCATGTTTATAGAGATAGCGGTGTAGTTATTTCCATGTGTAAAGAGATAGCTGTGTAGATATTTCCATGTTTATAGAGATAGCGGTGTAGTTATTTCCATGTGTAAAGAGATAGCTGTGTAGATATTTCCATGTTTATGCAGATAGCTGGGTAGATATTTCCATTTTCATGCAGATAGCGGTGTAGATACTTCCATGTTCAAACAGGTAGCGGTGTAGATATTTCCATGTTCGTACAGATAGCGGTGTAGATATTTCCATGTTTATACAGATAGCGGTGAAGATGTATGCATGTTTACACACATAGCGGTGTAGATGTTTCCATGTTCATACAGATAGCGGTGTAGATATTTCCATGTTCATACAGATGGCTGTGTAGATATATCCATGTTCCTACAGAAGGCGGTGAAGATATTTCCATGTTCATACAGATGGCGGTGTAGATATTTCCATGTTCATACAGATAGCGGTGCTGATATTTCCATGTTTATACAGGTAGCGGTGCAGATATTTCCATCTTTTTACAGATAGCGGTGTAGATATTTGCATGTTTATACACATAGCGGTGTAGATATTTCCATGTTTATACAGATAGCGGTGTAGATATTTCCATGTTTGTGCAGATAGTGGTGTAGATATCTCCAACTTAATACAGATGGCGGTGTAGATATTTAGATGTTCATACAGATGGCGGTGCAGGTATTTCCATGTTCATACAGATGGCGGTGTAGATATTTCCATGTTCATACAGATAGCGGTGTATTTTTTTCCATGTGTAAAGGGATAGCTGTGTAGATATTTCCATGTATAAGCAGATAGCTGTGTAGATATTTCCATTTTCATGCAGATAGCGGTGTATATATTTCCCTGTTCAAACAGTTAGCGGTGTAGATATTTCTATGTTCATAAAGATAGCGGTGTAGATATTTCCATGTTTATACAGATAGTGGTGAAGATGTATGCATGTTTACACAGATAGCGGTGTAGATATTTCCATGTTCATCCAGATGGCTGTGTAGATATATCCATGTTCATGCGGATAGCGGTGTAGATATTTCCATGTTCATACAGATAGCTGTGGAGATATTTCCATGTTCATCCAGATGGCTGTGTAGATATATCCATGTTCATACAGATGGCGGTGAAGGTATTTCCATGTTCATACAGATAGCGGTGTAGATATTTCCATGTTCATACAGATAGTGGTGTAGATATTTCCATGTTCATACAGATAGCGGTGTAAGTATTTCCATGTTCATACAGATAGCGGTGTAGATATTTCCATTTTTAAGCAGATAGCGGTGAAGTTGTATGCATGTTTACACAGATAGCGGTGTAGGTATTTCCACGTTCATCCAGATGGCTTTGTAGTTATATCCATGTTCATACAGATGGCGGTGAAGTTATTTCCATGTTCATACAGATAGCGGTGTAGATATTTCCATGTTCATACAGATAGTGGTGTAGATATTTCCATGTTCATACAGATAGCGGTGTAGATATTTCCATGTTCATACAGATAGCGGTGTATGTATTTCCATGTTCATACAGATAGCGGTGTAGATATTTCCATGTTCATCCAGATGGCTGTGTAGATATTCCCATGTTCATACAGATAGCGGTGTAGATATTTCCATGTTCATACAGATAACGGTGTAGATATTTCCATATTCATCCAGAAGGCTGTGTAGATATATCCATGTTCATACAGATGGCGGTGAAGACATTTCCATGTTCATACGGATAGCGGTGTAGATATTTCCATGTTCATACAGATAGCCGTTTAGATATTGCCATGTTCATACCGATAGCGGTGCTGATACTTCCATGTTTATACAGGTAGCGGTGAACATATTTCCGTGTTTATACAGGTAGCGGTGTAGATATTTCCATGTTAATACAGATGGCGGTGTAGATATTTCCATGTTTATACAGATAGCGGTGTAGATATCTCCTTCTTAATACAGATGGTGGTGTAGATATTTCCATTTTCATACAGATGGCGGTGTAGATATTTCCATGTTTATAGAGATAGCGGTGTAGTTATTTCCATGTGCAAAGAGATAGCTGTGTACATATTTCCATTTATATGCAGATTGTTGTGTAGTTATTTCCATTTTCATGCAGATAGCGGTGTAGATATTTCCATGTTCAAACAGATAGCGGTGTAGATATTTCCATGTTCATACAGATAGCGGTGTGGATATTTCCATGTTTATACAGATAGCGGTGAAGATGTATGCATGTTTACACAGATAGCGGTGTAGATATTTCCATGTTCATACAGATAGCGGTGTAGATATTTCCATGTTCATCCAGACGGCTGTGTAGAGATATCCATGTTCATACAGATGGCGGTGAAGATATTTCCATGTTCATACAGATGGCTGTGTAGATATATCCATGTTCATACAGATGGCGGTGACGATATTTCCATGTTCATACAGATGGCGGTGTAGATATTTCCATGTTCATACAGATAGCGGTGCTGATATTTCCATGTTTATACAGGTATCGGTGTATATATTTCCATGTTTATACAGATAGCGGTGTAGATATTTCCAAGTTTATACAGATAGCGGTGTAGATATTTCCATGTTTATACAGATAGCGGTGTAGATATCTCCATCTTAATACAGATTGCGGTGTAGATATTTATATGGTCCTACAGATGGCGGTGAAGATATTTCCATGTTCATACGGATGGCGGTGAAGATATTTCCATGTTCATACAGATGGCGGTGTAGAAACTTCCATGTTCATACTGATAGCGGTGCTGATATTTCCATGTTTATACAGGTAGCGGTGTAGATATTTCCATATTTATACAGATAGCGGTGTAGATATTTCCATGTTTATACACATAGCGGTGTAGATATTTCCATGTTTATACAGATAGCGGTGTAGATATTTCCATGTTTATGCAGATAGTTGTGTAGATATCTCCATCTTAATACAGATGGCGGTGTAGATATTTAAATGTTCATTCAGATGGCTGTGTAGACATATCCATGTTCATACAGATGGCGGTGAAGGTATTTCCATGTTCATACAGATAGCGTTGTAGATATTTCCATGTTCATACAGATAGCGGTGTACATATTTCCATGTTCATACAGATGGCTGTGTAGATATATCCATGTTCCTACAGATGGCGGTGAAGATATTTCCATGTTCATACAAATGGCGGTGTAGATATTTCCATGTTCATACAGATAGCAGGGCTGATATTTCCATGTTTGTACATGTAGCGGTGTAGATATTTCCATGTTTATACAGATAGTGGTGTAGATATTTCCATGTTTATACACATAGCGGTGTAGATATTTCCATGTTCATACAGATAGCGGTGTATGTATTTCCATGTTCATACAGATAGCGGTGTAGATATTTCCATTTTCATGCAGATAGCGGTGTATATATTTTCCTGTTCAAACAGTTAGCGGTGTAGATATTTCCATGTTCATAAAGATAGCGGTGTAGATATTTCCATGTTTATACAGATAGCGGTGAAGTTGTATGCATGTTTACACAGATAGCGGTGTAGATATTTCCACGTTCATCCAGATGGCTGTGTCGATATATCCATGTTCATACAGATGGCGGTGAAGATATTTCCATGTTCATACAGATAGCGGTGTAGATTTCTCCATCTTAATACAGATGGCGGTGTAGGTAATTATATGCTCATACAGATGGCGGTGCAGATATTTCCATGTTCATACGGATGGCGGTGAAGATATTTCCATGTTCATACAGATGGCGGTGTAGAAACTTCCATGTTCATACTGATAGCGGTGCTGATATTTCCATGTTTATACAGGTAGCGGTGTAGATATTTCCATGTTTATACAGATAGCAGTGTGGATATTTCCATGTTTATACACATAGCGGTGTAGATATTTCCATGTCTATACAGATAGCGGTGTAGATATTTCCATGTTTATGCAGATAGTGGTGTAGATATCTCCATCTTAATACAGATGGCAGTGTAGATATTTAAATGTTCATACAGATGGCGGTGCAGATATTTCCATGTTCATACAGATGGCGGTGTAGATATTTCCATGTTCATACAGATAGCGGTGTAGTTATTTCCATGTGTAAAGAGATAGCTGTGTAGATATTTCCATGTATAAGCAGATAGCTGTGTAGATATTTCCGTTTTCATGCAGATAGCGGTGTAGATATTTCCATGTTCAAACAGTTAGTGGTGTAGATATTTCCCTGTTCAAACAGTTAGTGGTGTAGATATTTCCATTTTCATAAAGATAGCGGTGTAGATATTTCCATCTTTATACAGATAGCAGTGAAGATGTATGCATGTTTACAAAGATAGCGGTGTAGATATTTCCATGTTCATCCAGATGGCTGTGTAGATATATCCATGTTCATACTGATAGAGGTGTAGATATTTCCATGTTGATACAGATAGCGGTGCAGATATTTCCATGTTCATCCAGATGGCTGTGTAGATATATCCATGTTCATACTGATGGCGGTGAAGATATTTCCATGTTCATACAGATAGCGGTGTAGATATTTCCATGTTCATACAGATAGCGGTGTAGATATTTCCATGTTCATACAGATAGGGGTGTATGTATTTCCATGTTAATACAGATAGTGGTGTAGATATTTCCATTTTCATGCCGATAGCGGCGTATATATTTCCCTGTTCAAACTCTTAGCGGTGTAGATATTTCCATGTTCATAAAGATAGTGGTGTAGATATTTACATGTTTATACAGTTTGCGGTGAAGATGTATGCATGTTTTCACAGATATCGGTGTAGATATTTCCATGTTCATCCACATGGATGTGTAGATATATCCATGTTCATACAGAAGGCGGTGAACATATTTCCATGTTCATACAGATAGCGGTGTAGATATTTCCATGTTCATACAGATAGCGGTGTAGATATTTCCATGTTCATACAGATAGCGATGTATGTATTTCCATGTTCATACAGATAGCGGTGTAGATATTTCCATGTTCAGCCTGATGGCTGTGTAGATATTTCCATGTTCATACAGATAGCGGTGTAAATATTTCCATGTTCATACAAATAGCGGTGTAGATATTTCCATGTTCATCCAGACGGCTGTGTAGACATATCCATGTTCATACAGATGGTGGTGAAGATATTTCCATGTTCATACAGATGGCTGTGTAGATATATCCATGTTCATACAGATGGCGGTGAAGATTTTTCCATGTTCATACAGATGGCGGTGTAGATATTTCCATGTTCATACAGATAACGGGGCTGATATTTCCATGTTTATACAGGTAGCAATGTAGATATTTCCATGTTTATACAGATAGCGGTGTAGATATTTCCATGTTTATACACATAGTGGTATAGATATTTCCATTTTTATACAGATAGCGGTGTAGATATCTCCATCTTAATACAGATGGCGGTGTAGATATTTATATGTTCATACAGATGGCGGTGCAGATATTTCCATGTTCATAGAGATGGCGGTGAAGATATTTCCATGTTCATACAGATGGCGGTGTAGATACTTCCATGTTCATGCTGATAGCGGTGCTGATACTTCCATGTTTATACAGGTAGCGGTGTAGATATTTCCATATTTATACAGATAGCAGTGTGGATATTTCCATGTTTATACACATAGCGGTGTAGATATTTCCATGTCTATACAGATAGCGGTGTAGATATTTCCATGTTTATGCAGATAGTGGTGTAGATATCTCCATCTTAATACAGATGGCAGTGTAGATATTTAAATGTTCATACAGATGGCGGTGCAGATATTTCCATGTTCATACAGATGGCGGTGTAGATATTTCCATGTTCATACAGATAGCGGTGTAGTTATTTCCATGTGTAAAGAGATAGCTGTGTAGATATTTCCATGTATAAGCAGATAGCTGTGTAGATATTTCCGTTTTCATGCAGATAGCGGTGTAGATATTTCCATGTTCAAACAGTTAGTGGTGTAGATATTTCCCTGTTCAAACAGTTAGTGGTGTAGATATTTCCATTTTCATAAAGATAGCGGTGTAGATATTTCCATCTTTATACAGATAGCAGTGAAGATGTATGCATGTTTACAAAGATAGCGGTGTAGATATATCCATGTTCATACTGATAGAGGTGTAGATATTTCCATGTTGATACAGATAGCGGTGCAGATATTTCCATGTTCATACAGATAGCGGTGTAGATATTTCCATGTTCATACAGATAGAGGTGTATGTATTTCCATGTTAATATAGATAGTGGTGTAGATATTTCCATTTTCATGCCGATAGCGGCGTATATATTTCCCTGTTCAAACTCTTAGCGGTGTAGATATTTCCATGTTCATAAAGATAGCGGTGTAGATATTTACATGTTTATACAGTTTGCGGTGAAGATGTATGCATGTTTTCACAGATATCGGTGTAGATATTTCCATGTTCATCCACATGGCTGTGTAGATATATCCATGTTCATACAGAAGGCGGTGAACATATTTCCATGTTCATACAGATAGCGGTGTAGATATTTCCATGTTCATACAGATAGCGGTGTAGATATTTCCATGTTCATACAGATAGCGATGTATGTATTTCCATGTTCATACAGATAGCGGTGTAGATATTTCCATGTTCAGCCTGATGGCTGTGTAGATATTTCCATGTTCATACAGATAGCGGTGTAAATATTTCCATGTTCATACAAATAGCGGTGTAGATATTTCCATGTTCATCCAGACGGCTGTGTAGACATATCCATGTTCATACAGATGGTGGTGAAGATATTTCCATGTTCATACAGATGGCTGTGTAGATATATCCATGTTCATACAGATGGCGGTGAAGATTTTTCCATGTTCATACAGATGGCGGTGTAGATATTTCCATGTTCATACAGATAACGGGGCTGATATTTCCATGTTTATACAGGTAGCAATGTAGATATTTCCATGTTTATACAGATAGCGGTGTAGATATTTCCATGTTTATACACATAGTGGTATAGATATTTCCATTTTTATACAGATAGCGGTGTAGATATCTCCATCTTAATACAGATGGCGGTGTAGATATTTATATGTTCATACAGATGGCGGTGCAGATATTTCCATGTTCATAGAGATGGCGATGAAGATATTTCCATGTTCATACAGATGGCGGTGTAGATACTTCCATGTTCATACTGATAGCGGTGCTGATACTTCCATGTTTATACAGGTAGCGGTGTAGATATTTCCATATTTATACAGATAGCAGTGTGGATATTTCCATGTTTATACACATAGCGGTGTAGATATTTCCATGTCTATACAGATAGCGGTGTAGATATTTCCATGTTTATGCAGATAGTGGTGTAGATATCTCCATCTTAATACAGATGGCAGTGTAGATATTTAAATGTTCATACAGATGGCGGTGCAGATATTTCCATGTTCATACAGATGGCGGTGTAGATATTTCCATGTTCATACAGATAGCGGTGTAGTTATTTCCATGTGTAAAGAGATAGCTGTGTAGATATTTCCATGTATAAGCAGATAGCTGTGTAGATATTTCCGTTTTCATGCAGATAGCGGTGTAGATATTTCCATGTTCAAACAGTTAGTGGTGTAGATATTTCCCTGTTCAAACAGTTAGTGGTGTAGATATTTCCATTTTCATAAAGATAGCGGTGTAGATATTTCCATCTTTATACAGATAGCAGTGAAGATGTATGCATGTTTACAAAGATAGCGGTGTAGATATTTCCATGTTCATCCAGATGGCTGTGTAGATATATCCATGTTCATACTGATAGAGGTGTAGATATTTCCATGTTGATACAGATAGCGGTGCAGATATTTCCATGTTCATCCAGATGGCTGTGTAGATATATCCATGTTCATACTGATGGCGGTGAAGATATTTCCATGTTCATACAGATAGCGGTGTAGATATTTCCATGTTCATACAGATAGCGGTGTAGATATTTCCATGTTCATACAGATAGGGGTGTATGTATTTCCATGTTAATACAGATAGTGGTGTAGATATTTCCATTTTCATGCCGATAGCGGCGTATATATTTCCCTGTTCAAACTCTTAGCGGTGTAGATATTTCCATGTTCATAAAGATAGCGGTGTAGATATTTACATGTTTATACAGTTTGCGGTGAAGATGTATGCATGTTTTCACAGATATCGGTGTAGATATTTCCATGTTCATCCACATGGCTGTGTAGATATATCCATGTTCATACAGAAGGCGGTGAACATATTTCCATGTTCATACAGATAGCGGTGTAGATATTTCCATGTTCATACAGATAGCGGTGTAGATATTTCCATGTTCATACAGATAGCGATGTATGTATTTCCATGTTCATACAGATAGCGGTGTAGATATTTCCATGTTCAGCCTGATGGCTGTGTAGATATTTCCATGTTCATACAGATAGCGGTGTAAATATTTCCATGTTCATACAAATAGCGGTGTAGATATTTCCATGTTCATCCAGACGGCTGTGTAGACATATCCATGTTCATACAGATGGTGGTGAAGATATTTCCATGTTCATACAGATGGCTGTGTAGATATATCCATGTTCATACAGATGGCGGTGAAGATTTTTCCATGTTCATACAGATGGCGGTGTAGATATTTCCATGTTCATACAGATAACGGGGCTGATATTTCCATGTTTATACAGGTAGCAATGTAGATATTTCCATGTTTATACAGATAGCGGTGTAGATATTTCCATGTTTATACACATAGTGGTATAGATATTTCCATTTTTATACAGATAGCGGTGTAGATATCTCCATCTTAATACAGATGGCGGTGTAGATATTTATATGTTCATACAGATGGTGGTGCAGATATTTCCATGTTCATAGAGATGGCGGTGAAGATATTTCCATGTTCATACAGATGGCGGTGTAGATACTTCCATGTTCATACTGATAGCGGTGCTGATACTTCCATGTTTATACAGGTAGCGGTGTAGATATTTCCATGTTTATACAGATAGCAGTGTAGATATTTCCATGTTTATACACATAGCGGTGCAGATATTTCCATGTTTATACAGATAGCGGTGTAGATATCTCCATCTTAATTCAGATGGTGGTGTAGATATTTATATGTTCATTCAGATGTCGGTGCATATATTTCCATGTTCATACAGATGGAGGTTTAGATATTTCCATGTTCATCCAGATGGCTGTGTAGATATTTCCATGTTCATACAGATAGCGGTGCTGATATTTCCATGTTTATACAGGTAGCGGTGTAGATATTTCCATGTTCATAAAGATAGCAGTGTAGATATTTCCATGTTTATACAGATAGCGCTGAAGATGTATGCATGTTTACACAGATAGCGGTGTAGATATTTCCATGTTCATCCAGACGGCTGTGTAGATATATCCATGTTCATACAGATAGCGGTGTAGATATTTCCATGTTCATACAGATAGCGGTGAATGTATTTCCATGTTCATCCAGATAGCGGTGTAGATATTTCCATGTTCATCCAGATGCCTGTGTAGGTATATCCATGTTCATACAGATAGTGGTGTAGATATTTCCATGTTCATCCAGATGGCTGTGTAGCTATTTCCATGTTCATACAGATAGTGGTGTAGATATTTCCATGTTCATACAGATAGCGGTGTAGATATTTCCATGTTCATACAGATTGCCGTGTAGATATTGCCATTTTCATACCGATAGCGCTGCTGATACTTCAATGTTTATAGAGGTAGCGGTGTACATATTTCCGTGTTGATACAGGTAGCGGTGTAGATATTTCCATGTTCATACAGATAGCGGTGTAGATATTTCCATGTTTATACAGATAGAGGTGTAGATGTCTACTTCTTAATACAGATGGCGGTGTAGATATTTATATGTTCATACAGATGGCAGTGCAGATATTTCCATGTTCATACAGATGGCGGTGTAGATATTTCCATGTTTATAGAGATAGCGGTGTAGTTATTTTCATGTGCAAAGAGATAGCTGTGTAGATATTTCCATGTATATGCAGATAGCTTTGTAGATATTTCCATTTTCATGCAGATAGCGGTGTAGATATTTCCATGTACAAACAGATATCGGTGTAGATATTTCAATGTTCATACAGATAGCGGTGTGGATTTTTCCATGTTTTTACAGATAGCGGTGAAGATGTATGCATGTTTACACAGATAGCGGTGTAGATATTTTCATGTTCATACAGATAGCGGTGTAGATATTTCCATGTTCATCCAGACGGATGTGTAGACATATCCATGTTCATACAGATGGCGGTGAAGATATTTCCATGTTCATACAGATGGCTGTGTAGATATATCCATGTTCATACAGATGGCGGTGAAGATTTTTCCATGTTCATACAGATGGCGGTGTAGATATTTCCATGTTCATACAGATAGCGGGGCTGATATTTCCATGTTTATACAGGTAGCAGTGTAGATATTTCCATGTTTATATAGATAGCGGTGTAGATATTTCCATGTTTATACACATAGCTGTGTAGATATTTCCATGTATATACAGATAGCGGTTTAGATATCTCCATCTTAATACAGATGGCGGTGTAGATATTTATATGCTCTTGCAGATGGCGGTGCAGATATTTCCATGTTCATACAGATGGCGGTGAGGACATTTCCATGTTCATACAGATGGCGGTGTAGATACTTCCATGTTCATACTGATAGCGGTGCTGATATTTCCATGTTTATAGAGGTAGCGGTGTAGATATTTCCATCTTTATGCATATAGCGGTGTAGGTATTTCCATGTTTATACACATAGCGGTGTAGATGTTTCCATGTTTATACAGATAGCGGTGTAGATATCTCCATCTTAATACAGATGGCGGTGTAGATATTTATATGTTCATTCAGATGGCGGTGCAGATATTTCCATGTTCATACAGATGGCGGTGTAGATATTTCCATGTTCATACAGATAGCGGTGTAGTTATTTCCATGTGTAAAGAGATAGCTGTGTAGATATTTCCATGTATATGCAGATAGCTGTGTAGACATTTCCATTTTCATGCAGATAGCGGTGTATATATTTCCCTGTTCAAACAGTTAGCGGTGTAGATATTTCCATGTTCATAAAGATAGCAGTGTAGATATTTCCACGTTTATACAGATAGCGGTGAAGATGTATGCATGTTTACACAGATAGCGGTGTAGATATTTCCATGTTCATCCAGATGGCTGTGTAGATATATCAATGGTCATACAGATAGCGGTGTAGATATTTCCATGTTCATACAGATAGCGGTGCAGATATTTCCATGTTCATCCAGATGGCTGTGTAGATATATCCATGTTCATACAGATGGCGGTGAAGATATTTCCATGTTCATACTGATGGCGGTGTAGATATTTCCATGTTCATACAGATAGCGGTGTAGATATTTCCATGTTCATACAGATAGCGGTGTAGGTATTTCCATGTTCATACAGAGAGCGGTGTAGATATTTCCATGTTCATCCAGATGGCTGTGTACCTATTTCCATGTTCATACAGATAGTGGTGTAGATATTTCCATGTTCATACAGATAGCGGTGTAGATATTTCCATGTTCATACAGATAGCCGTGTAGATATTGCCATGTTCATACCGATTGCGGTACTGATACTTCCATGTTTATACAGGTAGCGTTGTACATATTTCCGTGTTTATACAGGTAGCGGTGTAGATATTTCCATGTTCATACAGATAGCGGTGTAGATATTTCCATGTTTATACAGATAGCGGTGTAGATATCTTCTTCTTAATACAGATGGCGGTGTAGATATTTATATGTTCATACAGATGGCGGTGCAGATATTTCCATGTTCATACAGATGGTGGTGTAGATATTTCCATATTTATAGAGATAGCAGTCTAGTTATTTCCATGTGCAAAGAGATAGCTGTGTTGATATTTCCATGTATATGCAGATAGCTGTGTAGATATTTCCATTTTCATGCAAATAGCGGTGTAGATATTTCCATGTTCAAACAGATAGCGGTGTAGATATTTCCATGTTCATACAGATAGCGGTGTGGATATTTCCATGTTTATACAGATAGCGGTGAAGATGTATGCATGTTTACACAGATTGCGGTGTAGATATTTCCATGTTCATACAGATATCGGTGTAGATATTTCCATGTTCATCCAGACGGCTGTGTAGACATAGCCATGTTCATACAGATGGCTGTGAAGATATTTCCATGTTCATACAGATGGCTGTGTAGATATATCCATGTTCATACAGATGGCGGTGAAGATTCTTCAATGTTCATACAGATGGCGGTGTAGATATTTCCATGTTCATGCAGATAGCGGTGCTGATATTTCCATGTTTATACAGGTAGTAGTGTAGATATTTCCATGTTTATACAGATAGCGGTGTAGATATTTCCATGTTTATACAGGTAGCGGTGTAGATATTTCCATGTTTATACATATAGCGGTGTAGATATTTCCATGTTTATACACATAGCGGTGTAGATATTTCCATGTTTATACAGATAGCGGTGTAGATATCTCCATCTTAATACAGATGCTGGTGTAGATATTTATATGTTCATTCAGATGGCGGTGCATATATTTCCATGTTCATACAGATGGCGGTGTAGATATTTCCATGTTCATACAGATGGGGGTGTAGATACTTCCATGTTCATACTGATAGCGGTGCTGATACTTCTATGTTTATACAGGTAGCGGTGTAGATATTTCCATGTTCATACAGATAGCTGTGTAGATATTGCCATGTTCATACCGATAATGGTGCTGATACTTCCATGTTTATACAGGTAGCGGTGTACATATTTCCGTGTTTATACAGGTAGCGGTGTAGATATTTCCATGTTCATACAGATTGCGGTGTAGATATTTCCATGTTTATACAGATAGCAGTGCAGATATTTCCATGTTCATCCAGATAGCGGTGCAGATATTTCCATGTTCATCCAGATGGCTGTGTAGATATATCCATGTTAATACAGATGGCGGTGAAGATATTTCCATGTCCTTACAGATAGCGGTGTAGATATTTCCATGTTCATACAGATAGCGGTGTAGATATTTCCATGTTCATAGAGATGGCGGTGTATGTAATTCCATGTTCATACAGATAGCGGTGTAGATAATTCCATATTCATCCAGATGGCTGTGTAGATATTTCCATGTTCATACAGATAGCCGTGTAGATATTTCCATGTTCATACAGATAGCGGTGTAGATATTTCCATGTTAATACAGATAGCCGGGTTGATATTGCCATGTTCATACCGATAGCGGTGCTGATACTTCCATGTTTATACAGGTAGCGGTGTACATATTTCCGTGTTTACACAGATACCGGTGTAGATATTTCCATGTTCATACAGATGGCGCTGTAGATATTTCCATGTTTATAGAGATAGCGGTGTAGTTATTTCCATGTGTAAAGAGATAGCTGTGTAGATATTTCCATGTATATGCAGATAGCTGTGTAGATATTTCCATTTTCATGCAGATAGCGGTGTACATATTTCCATGTTCAAACAGTTAGCGGTGTAGATATTTCCATGTTCATAAAGATAGCGGTGTAGATATTTCCATGTTTATACAGATAGCGGTGAAGATGTATGCATGTTTACACAGATAGCGGTGTAGATATTTCCATGTTCATCCAGATGGCTGTGTAGATATATCCATGTTCATACAGATGGCGGTGAAGATATTTCCATGTTCATACAGATAGCGGTGTAGATATTTCCATGTTCATACAGATAGCGGTGTAGATATTTCCATGTTCATTCAGATGGCTGTGTAGATATATCCATGTTCATACAGATGGCGGTGAAGATATTTCCATGTTCATACAGATAGCGGTGTAGATATTTCCATGTTCATACAGATAGCGGTGTAGATATTTCCATGTTCATACAGATAGCGGTGTATGTATTTCCATGTTCATACAGATAGCGGTGTAGACATTTCCATGTTCATCCAGATGGCTGTGTAGATATTTGCATGTTCATACAGATAGCTGTGTAGATATTTCCATGTTCATACAGATAGCGGTGTAGATATTTCGATGTTCATCCTGATGGCTGTGTAGATATATCCATGTTCATACAGATGGCGGTGAAGATATTTTCATGTTAATACAGATAGCGGTGTAGATATTTCCAAGTTCATAGAGATAGCCGTGTTGATATTGCCGAGTTCATACCGATAGCGGTGCTGATACTTCCATGTTTATACAGGTAGCGGTGTACATATTTCCGTGTTTATACAGATAGCCGTGTAGATATTTCCATGTTCATACAGATGGCGGTGTAGATATTTCCATGTTTATAGAGATACCTGTGTAGTTATTTCCATGTGTAAAGAGATAGCTCTGTAGATATTTCCATGTATATGCAGATAGCTGTGTAGATATTTCCATGTTTATACAGATAGCGGTGTAGATATTTCCATGTTTATACAGGTAGCGGTGTAGATATTTCCATGTTTATACATATAGCGGTGTGGATATTTCCATGTTTATACACATAGCGGTGTAGATATTTCCATGTTTATACAGATAGCGGTGTAGATATCTCCATCTTAATACAGATGCTGGTGTAGATATTTATATGTTCATTCAGATGGCGGTGCATATATTTCCATGTTCATACAGATGGCGGTGTAGATATTTTCATGTTCATACAGATGGGGGTGTAGATACTTCCATGTTCATACTGATAGCGGTGCTGATACTTCCAAGTTTATACAGGTAGCGGTGTAGATATTTCCATGTTCATACAGATAGCTGTGTAGATATTGCCATGTTCATACCGATAATGGTGCTGATACTTCCATGTTTATACAGGTAGCGGTGTACATATTTCCGTGTTTATACAGGTAGCGGTGTAGATATTTCCATGTTCATACAGATTGCGGTGTAGATATTTCCATGTTTATACAGATAGCAGTGCAGATATTTCCATGTTCATCCAGATAGCGGTGCAGATATTTCCATGTTCATCCAGATGGCTGTGTAGATATATCCATGTTCATACAGATGGCGGTGAAGATATTTCCATGTTCATACAGATAGCGGTGTAGATATTTCCATGTTCATACAGATAGCGGTGTAGATATTTCCATGTTCATAGAGATAGCGGTGTATGTAATTCCATGTTCATACAGATAGCGGTGTAGATAATTCCATATTCATCCAGATGGCTGTGTAGATATTTCCATGTTCATACAGATAGCCGTGTAGATATTTCCATGTTCATACAGATAGCGGTGTAGATATTTCCATGTTAATACAGATAGCCCGGTTGTTATTGCCATGTTCATACCGATAGCGGTGCTGATACTTCCATGTTTATACAGGTAGCGGTGTACATATTTCCGTGTTTATACAGATACCGGTGTAGATATTTCCATGTTCATACAGATGGCGCTGTAGATATTTCCATGTTTATAGAGATAGCGGTGTAGTTATTTCCATGTGTAAAGAGATAGCTGTGTAGATATTTCCATGTATATGCAGATAGCTGTGTAGATATTTCCATTTTCATGCAGATAGCGGTGTACATATTTCCATGTTCAAACAGTTAGCGGTGTAGATATTTCCATGTTCATAAAGATAGCGGTGTTGATATTTCCATGTTTATACAGATAGCGGTGAAGATGTATGCATGTTTACACAGATAGCGATGTAGATATTTCCATGTTCATCCAGATGGCTGTGTAGATATATCCATGTTCATACAGATGGCGGTGAAGATATTTCCATGTTCATACAGATAGCGGTGTAGATATTTCCATGTTCATACAGATAGCGGTGTAGATATTTCCATGTTCATTCAGATGGCTGTGTAGATATATCCATGTTCATACAGATGGCGGTGAAGATATTTCCATGTTCATACAGATAGCGGTGTAGATATTTCCATGTTCATACAGATAGCGGTGTAGATATTTCCATGTTCATACAGATAGCGGTGTATGTATTTCCATGTTCATACAGATAGCGGTGTAGATATTTCGATGTTCATCCTGATGGCTGTGTAGATATATCCATGTTCATACAGATGGCGGTGAAGATATTTTCATGTTAATACAGATAGCGGTGTAGATATTTCCAAGTTCATAGAGATAGCCGTGTTGATATTGCCGAGTTCATACCGATAGCGGTGCTGATAATTCCATGTTTATACAGGTAGCGGTGTACATATTTCCGTGTTTATACAGATAGCGGTGTAGATATTTCCATGTTCATACAGATGGCGGTGTAGATATTTCCATGTTTATAGAGATACCGGTGTAGTTATTTCCATGTGTAAAGAGATAGCTGTGTAGATATTTCCATGTATATGCAGATAGCTGTGTAGATATTTCCATTTTTATGCAGATAGCGGTTTAGATATTTCCATGTTTATACAGATAGCGGTGTAGATATTTCCATGTTTATACAGATAGCGGTTTAGATATCTCCATCTTAATACAGATGGCGGTATAGATATTTATATGTTCATACAGATAGCAGTGCTGATATTTCCATGTTTATACAGGTAGCCGTGTAGATAATTCCATGTTCATACAGATAGCGGTGTAGATATTTACATGTTCATACAGATGGCGGTGAAGATATTTCCATGTTCATACAGATAGCGGTGTACATATTTCCTTGTTCATACAGATAGTGGTGTACATGTTTCCATGTTCATACAGATAGAGGGGCTGATATTTCCATGTTCATACAGATAGCGGTGCTGATATTTCCATGTTTATACAGGTAGCGGTGTAGATATTTCCATGTTTATACAGATAGCAGTGTAGATATTTCCATGTTTATACAGATAGCGGTGTAGATATCTCCATCTTAATACAGATGGCGGTGTAGATATTTATATGTTCATACAGATGGCGGTGCAGATATTTCCATGTTCATACAGATGGCGGTGTAGATATTACCATGTTTACAGAGATAGCGGTGTAGTTATTTCCATGTGTAAAGAGATAGCCGTATAGATATTTCCATGTATATGCAGATAGCTGTGTAGATATTTCCATTTTCATGCAGATAGCAGTGTAGATCTTTCCATGTTAAAACAGATAGCGGTGTAGATATTTCCATGTTCATACAGATGGCTGTGTTGCTATTTCCATGTTCATACAGATAGTGGTGTAGATATTTCCATATGCATCCCGATAGCGGTGTAGATATTTCCATGTTCATACAGATTGCGGTGCTGATATTTCCATGTTTATACAGGTAGCAGTGTAGATATTACCATGTTTATACAGATAGCGGTGTAGATATTTCCATGTTCATACAGATAGCGGTGTAGATATTTCCATGTTTATACAGATAGCGGTGTAGATATCTCCATCTTAATACAGATGGCGGTGTAGATATTTATGTGTTCATACAGATGGCGGTGCAGGTATTTCCATGTTCATACAGATGGCGGTGTAGATATTTCCATGTTTATAGAGATAGCGGTGTACTTATTTCCATGTGTAAAGAGATAGCTGTATAGATATTTCCATGTATATGCAGATAGCTGTGTAGATATTTCCATTTTCATGCAGATAGCGGTGTAGATATTTCCATGTTCAAACAGATAGCGGTGTAGATATGTCCATGTTCATACAGATAGCAGTGTAGATATTTCCATGTTTATAAAGATAGCGGTGAAGATGTATGCATGTTTACACAGATAGCGGTGTAGATATTTCCATGTTTATACAGATAGCGGTGTAGATATTTCCATGTTCATACAGATGGCTTTGTAGACATATCCATGTTCATACAGATAGTGATGTAGATATTTCCATGTTCATACAGATTGCGGTGTAGATATTTCCATGTTCCTACAGATTGCGGTGCTGATATTTCCATGTTTATACAGGTAGCGGTGTAGATATTTCCATGATTATACAGATAGCAGTGTAGATATTTCGGTGTTTATATAGATAGCGGTGTAGATATTTCCATGTTTATACAGATAGCGGTGTAGATATCTCCATCTTAATACAGATGGTGGTGTAGATATTTATATGTTCATACAGATGTCGGTGCAGATATTTCCATGTTCATTCAGATTGCGGTGTAGATATTACCATGTTTATAGAGATAGCGGTGTAGTTATTTCCTTGTGTAAAGAGATAGCTTTATAGATATTTCCATGTATATGCAGATAACTGTGTAGATATTTCCATTTTCATGCAGATAGCGGTGTAGATATTTCCATGTTCAAACAGATAGCGTTGTAGATATTTCCATGTTCATCCATATAGCGGTGTAGATATTTCCATGTTCATCCAGATGGCTGTGTAGCTATTTCCATGTTCATAGAGATAGTGGTGTAGATGTTTCCATATTCATACAGATAGCGGTGTAGATATTTCCATGTTCATACAGATTGCGGTGTTGATATTTCCATATTTATACAGGTAGCAGTGTAGATATTTCCATGTTTATACAGATAGCGGTGTAGGTATTTCCATGTTTATGCAGATAGCGGTGTAGATATTTCCATGTTCATCCAGATGGCTTTGTAGACATATCCATGTTCATACAGATGGCGGTGAAGATATTTCCATGTTCATACAGATAGCGGTGTAGATATTTCCATGTTCATACAGATAGCAGTGTAGACATTTCCATGTTCATACAAATGGCTGTGTAGATATATCCATGCTCATACAGATGGCGGTGAAGATATTTCCATGTTCATACAGATGGCGGTGTAGATATTTCCATGTTCATACCGTTAGCGGTGCTGATATTTCCATGTTCATACAGGTAGCTGTGTAGATATTTCCATGTTTACACAGATAGCAGTGTAGATATTTCTATGTTTATACACATAGCGGTGTAGATATTTCCATGTTTATACAGATAGCGGTGCTGATATTTCCATGTTTATCCAGATAGCGGTGTAGATATCTCCATCTTAATACAGATGGCGGTGTAGATATTTATATGTTCATACAGATGGCGGTGCAGATATTTCCATGTTCATACAGATGACGGTGAAGATATTTCCATGTTCATACAGATAGCGGTGTAGTTATTTCCATGTGTAAAGAGATAGCTGTGTAGATATTTCCATGTATATGCAGATAGCTGTGTAGATATTTCCGTTTTCATGCAGATAGTGGTGTACATATTTCCCTGTTCAAACAGTTAGCGGTGTTGATATTTCCATGTTCATAGAGATAGCGGTGTACATATTTCCATGTTTATACAGATAACGGTGAAGACGTATGCATGTTTACACTGATAGCGGTGTAGATATATGCATGTTCATCCAGATGGCTGTGTAGATATATCCATGTTCATACAGATAGCGGTGTAGATATTTCCATGTTCATACAGATAGCGGTGCAGATATTTCCATGTTCATCCAGATGGCTGTGTAGATATATCCATGTTCATACAGATGGCGGTGAAGGTATTACCATGTTCATACAGATAGCGGTGTAGATATTTCCATGCTCATACAAATAGCGGTGTAGATATTTCCATGTTCATACAGATAGCGGTGTATGTATTTCCATGTTCATACAGATAGCGGTGTAGATATTTCCATTTTCATGCAGATAGCGGTGTACATATTTCCCTATTCAAACAGTTAGCAGTGTAGATATATCCATGTTCATAAAGATAGCGGTGTATATATTTCCATGTTTATACAGATAGCGGTGAAGACGTATGCATGTTTACACAGATAGCGGTGTAGATATTTCCATGTATATACAGATAGCGGTGTAGATATTTCCATGTTTATACAGATAGCGGTGTAGATATCTCCTTCTTCATACAGATGGCGGTGTAGATATTTATATGTTCATACAGATAGCGGTGCAGATATGTCCATGTTCATACAGATGGCGGTGTAGATATTTCCATGTTTATAGAGATAGCGGTGTAGTTATTTCCATGTGTAAAGAGATAGCTGTGTAGATATTTCCATGTATATGCAGATAGCTGTGTAGATATTTCCATTTTCATGCAGATAGCGGTGTACATATTTCCATGTTCAAACAGTTAGCGGTGTAGATATTTCCATGTTCATAAAGATAGCGGTGTAGATATTTCCATGTTTATACAGATAGCGGTGAAGATGTATGCATGTTTACACAGATAGCGGTGTAGATATTTCCATGTTCATCCAGATGGCTGTGTAGATATATCCATCTTCATACAGATGGCGGTGAAGATATTTCCATGTTCATACAGATAGCGGTGTAGATATTTCCATGTTCATACAGATAGCGGTGTAGATATTTCCATGTTCATTCAGATGGCTGTGTAGATATATCCATGTTCATACAGATGGCGGTGAAGATATTTCCATGTTCATACAGATAGCGGTGTAGATATTTCCATGTTCATACAGATAGCGGTGTAGATATTTCCATGTTCATACAGATAGCGGTGTATGTATTTCCATGTTCATACAGATAGCGGTGTAGACATTTCCATGTTCATCCAGATGGCTGTGTAGATATTTGCATGTTCATACAGATAGCTGTGTAGATATTTCCATGTTCATACAGATAGCGGTGTAGATATTTCGATGTTCATCCTGATGGCTGTGTAGATATATCCATGTTCATACAGATGGCGGTGAAGATATTTTCATGTTAATACAGATAGCGGTGTAGATATTTCCAAGTTCATAGAGATAGCCGTGTTGATATTGCCGAGTTCATACCGATAGCGGTGCTGATACTTCCATGTTTATACAGGTAGCGGTGTACATATTTCCGTGTTTATACAGATAGCCGTGTAGATATTTCCATGCTCATACAGATGGCGGTGTAGATATTTCCATGTTTATAGAGATACCTGTGTAGTTATTTCCATGTGTAAAGAGATAGCTGTGTAGATATTTCCATGTATATGCAGATAGCTGTGTAGATATTTCCATGTTTATACAGATAGCGGTGTAGATATTTCCATGTTTATACAGGTAGCGGTGTAGATATTTCCATGTTTATACATATAGCGGTGTAGATATTTCCATGTTTATACACATAGCGGTGTAGATATTTCCATGTTTATACAGATAGCGGTGTAGATATCTCCATCTTAATACAGATGCTGGTGTAGATATTTATATGTTCATTCAGATGGCGGTGCATATATTTCCATGTTCATACAGATGGCGGTGTAGATATTTTCATGTTCATACAGATGGGGGTGTAGATACTTCCATGTTCATACTGATAGCGGTGCTGATACTTCCAAGTTTATACAGGTAGCGGTGTAGATATTTCCATGTTCATACAGATAGCTGTGTAGATATTGCCATGTTCATACCGATAATGGTGCTGATACTTCCATGTTTATACAGGTAGCGGTGTACATATTTCCGTGTTTATACAGGTAGCGGTGTAGATATTTCCATGTTCATACAGATTGCGTTGTAGATATTTCCATGTTTATACAGATAGCAGTGCAGATATTTCCATGTTCATCCAGATAGCGGTGCAGATATTTCCATGTTCATCCAGATGGCTGTGTAGATATATCCATGTTCATACAGATGGCGGTGAAGATATTTCCATGTTCATACAGATAGCGGTGTAGATATTTCCATGTTCATACAGATAGCGGTGTAGATATTTCCATGTTCATAGAGATAGCGGTGTATGTAATTCCATGTTCATACAGATAGCGGTGTAGATAATTCCATATTCATCCAGATGGCTGTGTAGATATTTCCATGTTCATACAGATAGCCGTGTAGATATTTCCATGTTCATACAGATAGCGGTGTAGATATTTCCATGTTAATACAGATAGCCCGGTTGTTATTGCCATGTTCATACCGATAGCGGTGCTGATACTTCCATGTTTATACAGGTAGCGGTGTACATATTTCCGTGTTTATACAGATACCGGTGTAGATATTTCCATGTTCATACAGATGGCGCTGTAGATATTTCCATGTTTATAGAGATAGCGGTGTAGTTATTTCCATGTGTAAAGAGATAGCTGTGTAGATATTTCCATGTATATGCAGATAGCTGTGTAGATATTTCCATTTTCATGCAGATAGCGGTGTACATATTTCCATGTTCAAACAGTTAGCGGTGTAGATATTTCCATGTTCATAAAGATAGCGGTGTTGATATTTCCATGTTTATACAGATAGCGGTGAAGATGTATGCATGTTTACACAGATAGCGATGTAGATATTTCCATGTTCATCCAGATGGCTGTGTAGATATATCCATGTTCATACAGATGGCGGTGAAGATATTTCCATGTTCATACAGATAGCGGTGTAGATATTTCCATGTTCATACAGATAGCGGTGTAGATATTTCCATGTTCATTCAGATGGCTGTGTAGATATATCCATGTTCATACAGATGGCGGTGAAGATATTTCCATGTTCATACAGATAGCGGTGTAGATATTTCCATGTTCATACAGATAGCGGTGTAGATATTTCCATGTTCATACAGATAGCGGTGTATGTATTTCCATGTTCATACAGATAGCGGTGTAGATATTTCGATGTTCATCCTGATGGCTGTGTAGATATATCCATGTTCATACAGATGGCGGTGAAGATATTTTCATGTTAATACAGATAGCGGTGTAGATATTTCCAAGTTCATAGAGATAGCCGTGTTGATATTGCCGAGTTCATACCGATAGCGGTGCTGATAATTCCATGTTTATACAGGTAGCGGTGTACATATTTCCGTGTTTATACAGATAGCGGTGTAGATATTTCCATGTTCATACAGATGGCGGTGTAGATATTTCCATGTTTATAGAGATACCGGTGTAGTTATTTCCATGTGTAAAGAGATAGCTGTGTAGATATTTCCATGTATATGCAGATAGCTGTGTAGATATTTCCATTTTTATGCAGATAGCGGTTTAGATATTTCCATGTTTATACAGATAGCGGTGTAGATATTTCCATGTTTATACAGATAGCGGTTTAGATATCTCCATCTTAATACAGATGGCGGTATAGATATTTATATGTTCATACAGATAGCAGTGCTGATATTTCCATGTTTATATAGGTAGCCGTGTAGATAATTCCATGTTCATACAGATAGCGGTGTAGATATTTACATGTTCATACAGATGGCGGTGAAGATATTTCCATGTTCATACAGATAGCGGTGTACATATTTCCTTGTTCATACAGATAGTGGTGTACATGTTTCCATGTTCATACAGATAGAGGGGCTGATATTTCCATGTTCATACAGATAGCGGTGCTGATATTTCCATGTTTATACAGGTAGCGGTGTAGATATTTCCATGTTTATACAGATAGCAGTGTAGATATTTCCATGTTTATACAGATAGCGGTGTAGATATCTCCATCTTAATACAGATGGCGGTGTAGATATTTATATGTTCATACAGATGGCGGTGCAGATATTTCCATGTTCATACAGATGGCGGTGTAGATATTACCATGTTTACAGAGATAGCGGTGTAGTTATTTCCATGTGTAAAGAGATAGCCGTATAGATATTTCCATGTATATGCAGATAGCTGTGTAGATATTTCCATTTTCATGCAGATAGCGGTGTAGATATTTCCATGTTAAAACAGATAGCGGTGTAGATATTTCCATGTTCATACAGATGGCTGTGTTGCTATTTCCATGTTCATACAGATAGTGGTGTAGATATTTCCATATGCATCCCGATAGCGGTGTAGATATTTCCATGTTCATACAGATTGCGGTGCTGATATTTCCATGTTTATACAGGTAGCAGTGTAGATATTACCATGTTTATACAGATAGCGGTGTAGATATTTCCATGTTCATACAGATAGCGGTGTAGATATTTCCATGTTTATACAGATAGCGGTGTAGATATCTCCATCTTAATACAGATGGCGGTGTAGATATTTATGTGTTCATACAGATGGCGGTGCAGGTATTTCCATGTTCATACAGATGGCGGTGTAGATATTTCCATGTTTATAGAGATAGCGGTGTACTTATTTCCATGTGTAAAGAGATAGCTGTATAGATATTTCCATGTATATGCAGATAGCTGTGTAGATATTTCCATTTTCATGCAGATAGCGGTGTAGATATTTCCATGTTCAAACAGATAGCGGTGTAGATATGTCCATGTTCATACAGATAGCAGTGTAGATATTTCCATGTTTATAAAGATAGCGGTGAAGATGTATGCATGTTTACACAGATAGCGGTGTAGATATTTCCATGTTTATACAGATAGCGGTGTAGATATTTCCATGTTCATACAGATGGCTTTGTAGACATATCCATGTTCATACAGATAGTGATGTAGATATTTCCATGTTCATACAGATTGCGGTGTAGATATTTCCATGTTCCTACAGATTGCGGTGCTGATATTTCCATGTTTATACAGGTAGCGGTGTAGATATTTCCATGATTATACAGATAGCAGTGTAGATATTTCGGTGTTTATATAGATAGCGGTGTAGATATTTCCATGTTTATACAGATAGCGGTGTAGATATCTCCATCTTAATACAGATGGTGGTGTAGATATTTATATGTTCATACAGATGTCGGTGCAGATATTTCCATGTTCATTCAGATTGCGGTGTAGATATTACCATGTTTATAGAGATAGCGGTGTAGTTATTTCCTTGTGTAAAGAGATAGCTTTATAGATATTTCCATGTATATGCAGATAGCTGTGTAGATATTTCCATTTTCATGCAGATAGCGGTGTAGATATTTCCATGTTCAAACAGATAGCGTTGTAGATATTTCCATGTTCATCCATATAGCGGTGTAGATATTTCCATGTTCATCCAGATGGCTGTGTAGCTATTTCCATGTTCATAGAGATAGTGGTGTAGATGTTTCCATATTCATACAGATAGCGGTGTAGATATTTCCATGTTCATACAGATTGCGGTGTTGATATTTCCATATTTATACAGGTAGCAGTGTAGATATTTCCATGTTTATACAGATAGCGGTGTAGGTATTTCCATGTTTATGCAGATAGCGGTGTAGATATTTCCATGTTCATCCAGATGGCTTTGTAGACATATCCATGTTCATACAGATGGCGGTGAAGATATTTCCATGTTCATACAGATAGCGGTGTAGATATTTCCATGTTCATACAGATAGCAGTGTAGACATTTCCATGTTCATACAAATGGCTGTGTAGATATATCCATGCTCATACAGATGGCGGTGAAGATATTTCCATGTTCATACAGATGGCGGTGTAGATATTTCCATGTTCATACCGTTAGCGGTGCTGATATTTCCATGTTCATACAGGTAGCTGTGTAGATATTTCCATGTTTACACAGATAGCAGTGTAGATATTTCTATGTTTATACACATAGCGGTGTAGATATTTCCATGTTTATACAGATAGCGGTGCTGATATTTCCATGTTTATCCAGATAGCGGTGTAGATATCTCCATCTTAATACAGATGGCGGTGTAGATATTTATATGTTCATACAGATGGCGGTGCAGATATTTCCATGTTCATACAGATGACGGTGAAGATATTTCCATGTTCATACAGATAGCGGTGTAGTTATTTCCATGTGTAAAGAGATAGCTGTGTAGATATTTCCATGTATATGCAGATAGCTGTGTAGATATTTCCATTTTCATGCAGATAGTGGTGTACATATTTCCCTGTTCAAACAGTTAGCGGTGTTGATATTTCCATGTTCATAGAGATAGCGGTGTACATATTTCCATGTTTATACAGATAACGGTGAAGACGTATGCATGTTTACACTGATAGCGGTGTAGATATATGCATGTTCATCCAGATGGCTGTGTAGATATATCCATGTTCATACAGATAGCGGTGTAGATATTTCCATGTTCATACAGATAGCGGTGCAGATATTTCCATGTTCATCCAGATGGCTGTGTAGATATATCCATGTTCATACAGATGGCGGTGAAGGTATTACCATGTTCATACAGATAGCGGTGTAGATATTTCCATGCTCATACAAATAGCGGTGTAGATATTTCCATGTTCATACAGATAGCGGTGTATGTATTTCCATGTTCATACAGATAGCGGTGTAGATATTTCCATTTTCATGCAGATAGCGGTGTACATATTTCCCTATTCAAACAGTTAGCAGAGTAGATATATCCATGTTCATAAAGATAGCGGTGTATATATTTCCATGTTTATACAGATAGCGGTGAAGACGTATGCATGTTTACACAGATAGCGGTGTAGATATTTCCATGTATATACAGATAGCGGTGTAGATATTTCCATGTTTATACAGATAGCGGTGTAGATATCTCCTTCTTCATACAGATGGCGGTGTAGATATTTATATGTTCATACAGATAGCGGTGCAGATATGTCCATGTTCATACAGATGGCGGTGTAGATATTTCCATGTTTATAGAGATAGCGGTGTAGTTATTTCCATGTGTAAAGAGATAGCTGTGTAGATATTTCCATGTATATGCAGATAGCTGTGTAGATATTTCCATTTTCATGCAGATAGCGGTGTAGATATTTCCATGTTCAAACAGATAGCGGTGTAGATATTTCCATGTTCATCCAGATGGCTGTGTAGATATATCCATGTTCATACAGATGGCGGTGAAGATATTTCCATGTTCATACAGATAGCGGTGTAGATATTTCCATGTTCATACAGATAGCGGTGCTGATATTTCCTTGTTCATCCAGATGGCTGTGTAGATTTTTCCATGTTCATAGAGATGGCGGTGAAGATACTTCCATGTTCATACAGATATCCGTGTAGATATTTCCATGTTCATACAGATAGCGGTGTAGATATTTCCATATTCATACAGATAGCGGTGCTGATATTTCCATGTTTATACAGGTAGCGGTGTAGGTATTTCCATGTTTATACAGATAGCGGTGTAGATATTTCCATGTTTATACGGGTAGCGGTGTAGATATTTCCATGTTTATACATATAGCGGTGTAGATATCTTCATCTTAATTCAGATGGCGGTGTAGATATTTATATGTTCATACAGATAACGGTGCAGATATTTCCATGTTCATACTGATGGCGGTGTAGATATTTCCATGTTTATAGAGATAGCGGTGTACTTATTTCCATGTGTAAAGAGATAGCTTTGTAGATATTTCCATGTATGTGCAGATAGCTGTGTAGATATTTCCATTTTCATGCAGATAGCGGTGTAGATATTTCCATTTTCAAACAGATAGCGGTGTAGATATTTCCATGTTCATACAGATAGCGGTGTAGATATTTCCATGTTTATACAGATAGCGGTGAAGATGTATGCATGTTTACACATATAGCGGTGTAGATATTTCCATGTTCATACAGAAAACGGTGTAGATATTTCCATGTTTATACAGATAGCGGTGAAGATGTATGCATGTTTACACAGATAGCGGTGTAGATAATTCCATGTTCATCCAGATGGCTGTGTAGATATTTCCACGTTCATCCAGATGGCTGTGTAGATATATCCATGTTCATACAGATGGCGGTGAAGATATTTCCATGTTCATACAGATAGCGGTGTAGATATTTCCATGTTTTTACAGGTAGCTGTGTAGATATTTCCATATTTATACAGATAGCGGTGTAGATATTTCCATGTTTATACAGAGAGCGGTGTAGATATTTCCATGTTTATACAGATAGCGGTGTAGATATTTCCATGTTTATACAGATAGCAGTGCAGATATTTCTGTGTTTATACAGATAGCCGTGTAGATATTTCCATCATCATTCAGCTGGCGGTGTAGATATTTGAAAGCTGACACAGATGGCGGTTTAGATATTTCCAAGTTTATAGAGATGGCGTACAGATATTTCCATGTTCTCACCGACGGCGGTGTAAATATTTCCATGTTTATAGAGATGGCGGTGTAGATATTTCCATGTTTATACACTTATCGCTGTAGATATTTCCATGTTTATTCAGATAGCAGTGTTGATATTTCCATGTTTATACAAATAGCGGTGTAGATATTTCCATGTTTATAGAGATAGTGGTGTAGATATTTCCATGTTTATAGAGATAGTGGTGTAGATATTTCCATGATTATAGAGATTGTGGTGTAGTTATTTCCATGTTTATAGAGATAGCAGTGTAGAAATTTCCCTGTTTCACAGAAAGCAGTGTAGATATTTCCATGTTTATACAGATAGCGGTGTAGATATTTCCATGTTTATACAGATGGCAGTGTAGATATTTCCATGTTTATAGAGATGGCGGTGTAGATATTTCCTTGTTTATACAGATAGCAGTGTAAATATTTCGATGTTTATAGAGATAGGTTTGTAGGTATTTCCATGTTCATACAGATAGCGGTGTATATATTTCCATGTTCATACAGAAGGCGGTGTAGTTATTTCCCTCTTCATACAGATGGCGGTGAAGATATTTGCATGTTCATACAGATGGCGGTGTAGATATTTCCATGTTCATACAGATGTCGGTGTAGATATTTCCATGTTCACACAGATGTCTGTGTAGTTATTTCCATGTTCATACAGATGACGTTGGTGATATTTCCATGTTCATACCGAGGGCGGTGTAGATATTTCCATGTTTATAGAGATGGCGGTGTAGATATTTCCAAGTTTATACAGATGGCAGTGTAGATATTTCCATGTTCATACAGATAGCATTGTAGATATTTCCATATTTATGGAGATATCGGTGTAGATATTTGCATGTTTATACAGATAGCGGTGTAGATATTTCCATGATTACACAGATAGCGGTGTAGATATTTCCATGTTTATATAGATAGCGGTGTAGATATTTACATGTTTATACAGACAGCAGTGCAGATATTTCTGTGTTTATACAGATAGCCGTGTAGATATTTCCATCATCATTCAGCTGGCGGTGTAGATATTTGAAAGCTGATACAGAAGGCGGTGTAGATATTTCCAAGTTTATAGAGATGGCGTACAGATATTTCCATGTTCTCACCGACGGCGGTGTAAATATTTCCATGTTTATAGAGATGGCGGTGTAGATATTTCCATGTTTATACACTTATCGCTGTAGATATTTCCATGTTTATTCAGATAGCAGTGTTGATATTTCCATGTTTATACAAATAGCGGTGTAGATATTTCCATGTTTATAGAGATAGTGGTGTAGATATTTCCATGTTTATAGAGATAGTGGTGTAGATATTTCCATGATTATAGAGATTGTGGTGTAGTTATTTCCATGTTTATAGAGATAGCAGTGTAGAAATTTCCCTGTTTCACAGAAAGCAGTGTAGATATTTCCATGTTTATACAGATAGCGGTGTAGATATTTCCATGTTTATACAGATGGCAGTGTAGATATTTCCATGTTTATAGAGATGGCGGTGTAGATATTTCCTTGTTTATACAGATAGCAGTGTAAATATTTCGATGTTTATAGAGATAGGTTTGTAGGTATTTCCATGTTCATACAGATAGCGGTGTATATATTTCCATGTTCATACAGAAGGCGGTGTAGTTATTTCCCTCTTCATACAGATGGCGGTGAAGATATTTGCATGTTCATACAGATGGCGGTGTAGATATTTCCATGTTCATACAGATGTCGGTGTAGATATTTCCATGTTCACACAGATGTCTGTGTAGTTATTTCCATGTTCATACAGATGACGTTGGTGATATTTCCATGTTCATACCGAGGGCGGTGTAGATATTTCCATGTTTATAGAGATGGCGGTGTAGATATTTCCAAGTTTATACAGATGGCAGTGTAGATATTTCCATGTTCATACAGATAGCATTGTAGATATTTCCATGTTTATGGAGATATCGGTGTAGATATTTGCATGTTTATACAGATAGCGGTGTAGATATTTCCATGATTACACAGATAGCGGTGTAGATATTTCCATGTTTATATAGATAGCGGTGTAGGTATTTACATGTTTATACAGATAGCGGTGAAGATATTTCCATGTTTATACAGACAGCGGTGTAGATATTTCCATGTTTATACAGAGAGCATTGTAGATATTTCCATGTTTATAGAGTTAGCGGTGTAGATATTTCCCTGTTTTACAGATAGCAGAGTAGATATTTCCATGTTTATACAGATAGCAGTGTAGACATTTCCATGTTTATACCGATAACGGTGTAGATATTTATGTGTTTATACATATAACGGTGTAGATATTTCCATGATCATACAGATGGCGGTGTGGATATTTCCATTTTGATACAGACTGGGTGTAGATATTTTCATGTTTATACAGATGACGGTGTAGATATTTACATGTTTATAGACATGGCGGTGTAGATATTTCCATGTTTTTACACATAGCAGTGGCGATATTTCCATGTTTATGGAGATATCGGTGTAGGTATTTCCATGTTTATAGAGAGAGCGTTGTAGATATTTCCATGTTTATACAGATAGCGGTGTAGATATTTCCCTGTTTTACAGATAGCAGTGTAGATATTTCCATGTTTATACAGATAGCGGTGTAGATATTTCCATGTACATACAGATAGCGGTGTAGATATTCCCATGTTTATTCAGATGGCAATGTAGATATTTACATGTTTATAGGGATGGCGGTGTAGATATTTCCTTGTATTGACAGATAGCTGTGTAGATATTTCCATTTTTATACAGATAGCGCTGAAGATATTTCCATGATTATACAGATAGTGGTGTAGATATTTCCATGTTTATACAGATAGCGGTGTAGATATTTCCATGTTTATACAGATAGCGGTGTAGATATTTCCATGTTTATGGAGATGGCATTATAGTTATTTACTTGTTTATACAGATGGTGGTGTCGATATTTCCATGTTCATACAGATAGCGGTGTAGATATTTCCATATTTATACACATGGCGGTGTAGATATTTCCATGTGCATACAGATGCCGGTTTAGATATTTCAATGTTTATAGAGATGACGGTGTAGATATTTCCATGTTTATACAGATGGCGGTGTAGATATTTCCATGTTTATACCCATAGCGGTGTAGATATTTCCATGTTTATACACATTGCGGTATAGATATTTCTATGTTTACAGAGATATTGTTGTAGATATTTCCATGTTTATAGAGATAGTCGTGTAGATATTTCCATGTTTATTGAGATAGCGGTGTCGATAATTCCCTGTTTCACAGACAGCAGTGTAGATATTGCCATGTTTATTCAGATAGCGGTGTAGATATATCCATGTTTATAGAGATAGCGGTGTAATTATTTACATGTTTATAGAGATGGCGGTGGAGATATTTCCATGTTTATAGAGATGGCGGTGTAGATATTTCCATGTTTATACAGATGGCGGTGTAGGTATTTCCATGTTTATACAGATAGCGGTGTAGGTATTTCCATGCTTATACAGATAGCGGTGTAGATATTTCCATGTTCATACAGATAGCGTTGTAAATATTTCCATGTTTATACAGATAGCGGTGTAGATATTTCCATGTTTATAGAGATTGCGTTTTAGATATTTCCATGTTTATACATATAGCGGTATAGATATTTCCATGTTTAAACAGATGGCGTTGTAGATATTTCCATGTTTATACAGGTGGCGGTGTAGTTATTTCCATATTCATACACATGGCGTTGTAGATATTTCAATGTTTATAGAGATGGCGGTGTAGATATTTCCATGTTTATACAAATGGCGGTGTAGTTATTTCCATGTTTATACAGATAGCGGTGAAGATATTTCAATGCTTATACAGATAGCGGTGTAGATATTTCCATGTTCATACAGAAAGCGTTGTAAATATTTCCATGTTTATACAGATAGCGGTGTAGATATTTCCATGTTTATAGAGATAGCGGTATAGATATTTCCATGTTGATACACATAGCGGTGTAGATATTTCCATGTTTATAGAGATAGCGGTGTAGATATTTCCAAGTTTATAGAGATGGCGGCTTGGATATTTCCATGTTTATATATGTGGCGGTGTATATATTTCCATGTTTATGCAGATGGCGGTGTAGATATTTCCATGTTTATACAGATGGCGGTGTAGATATTTCCATGTTTATACAGATGGCGGTGTAGATACTTCCATATTTATACAGATGGCGCTGTAGATATTTTCATGTTCATACAGATAGCGGTGTAGATATTTCCATGTTTATAGAGATGGCGCTGTAGATATTTCCTTGTTTATACACATAGCAGTGTAGGTATTTCCATGTTTAAAGAGATGGCGGTGTAGATATTTCCATGTTTGTACAGGTAGCGGTGAAGATATTTCCATATTTATACAGGTAGCGGTACAGATATGTGAATTCATTAAACCTCTTTTTCTTTATAAATTACCCAGTCTTGGGTATGTCTTTATCAGCAGCATGAAAATTGACTAATACACTCACTGTCCATGAATGATACTCTGTTAGCCCATTTGCATTGTTATAAAGAAATACCTGAGGCTGGGTTATTTATAAAGAAATGCGGTTTATTTGGCTCCTTGTTGTGAAGGCTGTACATGAAGCATAGTACTGGCACCTGCTTCCAGGGAGGGCATCAGGAACCTTCCAATCATGGTGGAAGGTGAAGGGAAACCAGCATATCACATGGTGAGAGTGGAAGCAAGAGAGACAGGGAAGAGGTGTCAGTCTCTTTTAAACAACCAGATATCGCATGAACTCACAGGGTAAGAACTCATTCATTACCAAGAGGACAGCACCAAGCCATTCAGGAGGCATCTATCTCCAACATTGGGGATCACATTTTAACGTGAGATTTGAAGGGGACAAACATCCAAACTATGTCAGATACCAAAGCTGACAATGCTTATTATCTTTAGCTGTTCCAGGTTCTGGGAAAAGGGAGAGAGTTAGCTTCCCTCGTCTATGCTGTGCTACTCCATATTATATTAGTAATTATTGTTCTCTAAAGGTTTTTGAAAGCAAATAAACAAATGCAAGGCAAAATATACGAAATGCAAGGCAAAACATACGAAATGCAAGGCAAATGCATTAAAAACTTTTGAGTGTTAATATATAGATTTTATTTTATCTTTTTAATTTCTTTTGCTTAACCAAATAGATTATGTAGTTTTGATTAACTGGCCATGAAATAGCTCTGCCTACATAGAATTTCCCATGAATAATTGGTTGTGGAGACTTTTATGTGTAACCCAAATCCTCCCTCAAAACTGAAGTTTGCCCAGCTATTGGGAGTGTTGGCAAATCATGCCTCTCAGCTGATTCTCTCTAGAATTTATTCTCAGGAGATCTAATTAATAACTTGTCAAGCTGATGTCCATCCTTGGGGACAACTCGTATCTGAAGAATGGCCAGTGAAAGGTATTAAAACTCCATACTCCTGCCTCAATTTAGGGCAACTCTGAAGGGTCACCCCAGCTTCTCAGCTCCCCCTTGAGATTAGCTGAGGTATTTGTTGTGATTGCCTCACATCTCAACTCCCTTTGTCCAATTCAGCTTTTTAGCCACAGTTGTTGGCTCCTAGGATTTTACCCAGTTAAATGTTCTCTACACAAATCTCTATCTCAAATCTGCTTTACAGGGAATGTGGCCTCAGACAGGTTTTCATTAGGTTCTGGACGTAACTCTCATTAGTCATTGATATGATTCGGCTGTGTCTCCATCCGAATCTCACCTTGATTGTAATTATCCCCGCATGTCAAGGATGGAGTCAGGTGGAGATCATTGAATCATAGGGGCGGGTTCCCCCTACTGTTCTCCTGGTAGCGAATAAGTCTCACGAGATCTGATGCTTTTAAAATGGGAGCTTCCCTACACAAGCTTTCTTCTCTGCTACCATTTAAGATGTGCCTTTGCTTCTTTTTTGCCTTCTGCCGTGACTGTGAGGCCTCCCCAGCCATGTGGAATTGTGAGTTCCTTAAACCTCTTTCCTTTCTAAATTACCCGGTCTTGGGTATGACTTTATTAGCAGCATGACAACAAACTAGTGCAGTCTGTTCTATAAGTCCAAGTCGGATCACAGAGTCCCGCTTTCTGTTTTTTTTTTCTAGCCCATATTTCTACTAAAACTTGACTCATATAGACTTAAAACAAAATAATTAAGCATGGCTAGTAATTATTTAATATTTTATACGTGTCAGGTACTGTATTTTGTAACTTATCTTTTAATAATCTTTCCAAATCTCTAAAAGGAGAATTCTGCTCTTTTATAGAGAAAACAAGGATGGCTCAATCTTTTGATTTTTATTACAAGCTTTATTTTGTATAACATATAATAAACTAAAAATGTTGAAAGTTTAGAAACCATCAGCACACAATCGAGGTGATGGAAATATACTTCACCTCCAGTTTCCTGATGCCTCTTTATAATACATTTCTCTGGCCCCTCATTCCTGGCCCTTAAAAACCACCAAACTGCTTTCTGTCACTGGACAGTAATTTATACAGTCAAAAAATGTATATAAATACAATTTTACACTATGCACTTTTTTGTCTGACATTTTATGTTTTTTTCTCTGCATGTTTTACCTCTAGAGTCTGCCTTGTTTCACTTAGTATAGTTATTTTGAGATTCATTCATGTTATAGTATGTATCCATAATTAATTCGGATAAAGCAAGTTAATTCATTAATGTATTGATTGATATTTAGAGTGTTTCTAGTTTGGGCTATTATGAATACATGTGCTATGAACATTTGTGTTGATATCATTATATGAACACCTACTTTTATCTCTCTTGGGTAAATACCCAGGAGTGCAATGGCTGAGTCTTACGGCAGAAGTATGTTTAACTTTTTAAGGGACTCTTAAACTGTTTTTCAAAGGTTACACTTTTTTGTATTCCCATCAGCAGTGTATGAGAGTTTCAGCTTCTCCACATCCAAGCCAGTGCTTGGCTATTATCAGTCATGCTAATCTTAGCTATTTAAAAATAGATAGTGGCATCTCATTTTGGTTTTAATTTGCATTGCCCTAAGCATTAATTATGTTGAACATATGTGCTTATTTACCAAACAAATGTCTACTTTGAAATGTCTGTTCCAGTCTTTCACCCAAGTTTTAAATGGGGTTGTTTGTTTTTCATTATTAAATTTTGAGCTTTTAAAATATATTTTTGATGCAAGCCTTTCATCAGATATATGAATTGCAAATATTTTCTCCCAGCCTGCAGCTTGTCTTTTCAGTCTCTTAATAGATTCTTTTGAAGAGCAGATTCTTTTTTTTAAATTTGATGAGTTCTTCTTATCAATATATTATTATATAAATCATGCTGTGGGGTCATATCAAAGAAAGCTTTGCCTGACTCAAAGTCCCAAATGTTTTCACATCTTCCCTCTCCTCTCCTTTGGGAACTGAGACTACACGTAAATTCAGTTACTTGAAATTTACTGTCTACTATTGCTCTGTTCATGTTTTTTAAAAGTTTATTTTCTCTCTATATTTTATTTTGAGAGGTGTCTATCTTTTCTTCTTTAATGACTAACGTGCTATCAGCCTACCATGTAGCTGGGACTACAGCCGCATGCTACTATGCCCCGCTAATTTTTGTATTTTTAGTAGAGATGGGATTTCACCATATTGGTCAGGCTGGTCCTGAACTCCTGACTTCGTGATCCACCTGCCTCGGCCTCACAAAATGCTGAGATTACAGGCGTGAGCCACTGCGCCCAGCCTCCTTTAGTGTATCTTGCATGTCTCTATTTTAGAACATATAGAATACTGTTTCAATAAGCATTTGAATGTTCTTAACTGATAACTCTGGCACCTTGATTTACTCTGGATCAGTTCTGACTCAGTGATTTTTCTCCTTATTATGAGCCACGTTCTTCTGTCTTTTGTTGTTACTGTTGTGTCTCTGCTAAACTGTGTCTGGATGTCAGATATGGTGACTTTTATCTTATTGAGTGCTGGAAGTATATATAAATATTCTTGATCTTTGTATTGGTATGTATTTAAGTTTAGTTGGAAAGAGTTTGACTCTTTTTGGTCTTGCTTTAAAAATTCATTAGGTGGGATCAGACCAGTTCTCATTTTAGAGCTAATCACTCCCAACTAGTGAGGCAAGATCCTTCTGGGTATCCCTGGGAATCTTGAGGTGTTCCTGGTTTGGCTGATAAAATAAGCACTATTACTGGACCTTGGTGAGCATGTGTACTGTTACTTTTCATCTTATCTGGGTGTTGTTTCCCCAACCGTAGGTACTTTTCTCTAGGCCTGTCCTAACAATTACTTAGCTATGTACTTTAGGGGGACCCTTTGCAGAGCTCTGGAGTTCTCTTTCTGTGCAGCCCCTTCTTCTCGGAAACCTTGTCCTGAGAGCTCATGTCAACATGGTTTCTGTGGACTCTCAGCTCTGTCCCCTCAGCTCAGGGAGAACGATGGGCTCCTCTTGGGCTTTTCTCCTGGAGTAGTGGGCTGGAAAACTTTCTCCAGGCATAAATTAGGGCAGTTGATAGGCTCACCTTGTTTGAGACTGACTTTACAGGGTCTTGCAAACTTTTGTGGCATACATTTTGGCCATTTTTTTGGTTGTTTCAGGAGGGAGAGAAAGTCTAGTTCTTGTTACTCCATCATGGTCATTGCAGAAGTCAACCTAACTGATATTTATCAATACAGTCTGTTGCTACACATTGAACTTGCTTAAGATAATTTTTAGATGGCACAGAACTTTCTGTCCATTGAATGAGACTCTCTGCTTATTTTGCAAGTGCTCATTTGTATGGAGACATTTGTATGGAGAAACTTCAAAAAGTTTGTGGAAAAATGAAGTTAAAAGATAAACATTGAAAATGTGATCTTCGGTTTTCATCCCTAAAGAACTGATGGTCCTGGGAACTTAACAATGTCAATGCAGTCTCTTATACATTATTAACTTAAGAAAAATGGGTGCCCTTTCCACATTTGTTGAGATTGGGAAACAAAAAGAAGTCAGAAGGAGCCAAATCAGAGCTGTAAGGTGGATGCCTGACAATTTCCCATTGAGACTCTCACAAAATTGCCTTTGCTTGATGACAGGAATGAGCAGAAACATTGTGGTGTTAGAGGACTGTCTGCTAAAGCTTTCCCAGGTATTTTGCCCTAAAACTTTGGCTAACTTATTCAAAACACTCTCATGATATGCAGATATTATTGTTCTTTGACCTTCCACAAAGTCAACAAGCAAAATGCCTGGAATGTCCCCAAAAAACTGTTGCCGTGACCTTTGCTCTTGAGTGATCCCCTTTAGCTTTGACTGGACCACTTCCACCTTTGGTAGCCATTGCTTTGATTGTGTTTTGCCCTCAGGATCATACTGGGAAAGCCATGTTTTATCTTCTGTTACAATTCTTCAAAGAAATCCTTCAGGATCTTGACCCTAGTTCTTTAAAATTTCCATTGAGAGCTCTCCTCTTGTCTGCAGCTGATCTGAGCACAACACTTTTGGCACCCATGCAGTGGAAAGTTGGTTCAACTTTAATTTTTTAGTCAGAACTGTGTAAGCTGAACCAATTAAGATGTCTACGATGTTGGCTATTGTTTGTGCTGTTGATTATCAGTCCTCTTCAATTAGGGCACAAACAAGATTAATTTTTTTCCTTGCAAATTGATATGGATGATCTGTCCCTGTGGACTTCATCTTCCACATCATCTCGTTTCTTCTTTAAAAAAGCTGTCCGCTTGTGAACTACTGATTTCTTTGGTGCATTGTCCCCTCAAGCTTCTTGTAAAGCATCAGTGATTTCACCATTCTTTCACTCAAGCTTCATCATAATCTAATGTTTGTTCTTGCTTCAATTTTAGCAGAATTTACATTGCTCTGCTAGGGGCTCTTTTCAAACTAATGTCTACTCCTTCTTACTGTCTCAAACTAGATCCTGTTCAAACATGCTATAATAAATTAGTATGAGTTTATTTTGCTGCCAAAATTGAAACCTTTGCATAGTTTTTTTCATAATATACATTTTCCATGAACTTTTTAAGGCCTCTCATGTATCCACAGGTAGAGTGCCTTACCTATTCTGACTTCAGTCAATTATTCAAGACCTTTCCTTGTCAGTGATACATTAGAAAGGTAGAGTATTGAAAAATAAGAGTAGCTTCTGCTGATTAAGAAATACTATATCTTTTTCTACTTCTTTCTTTTTTTTTTTTTTCTTTTTTTTTTTTTTTTTTTGAGACAGCATCTTTCTCTGTCACCCAGGCTGGAGTGCAGTGGTGTGATCTCAGCTCACTGCAACCTCTGCCTCCCAGGGTCAAGTGATTCTCCTGCCTCAGCCTCCCGAGTAGCTGGGACTATAGGTGCCTGCCACCACACCCAGCTAATTTTTGTATTTTTAGTGGAGACAAGGTTTTACCATATTGGCCAGGCTGGTCTTGAACTCCTGACCTTGTGATCTGCCTGATTCGGCCTCCCAAAGCGCTGGGATTACAGTCATGAGCCACCGTACCTAGCTTTCTACTTCTTTCTTATTATTTTCCTCCTCTCTCATTCCTATATTCTCTCCTTTCTCCTACTTTCCTCCCCACTCCCTGTTTCCTTCCTTTCATCTTTCCTATTTTCAAGACTTAATATTTCTTGAACCTCCGATGTTATCATAGTATGTTATTTGTTTAATTTTCACATAACAATAATAGTTTAAATACAAATAATATTTATTTTCATCCCCATGTTATCAGTATAACAGTAAAGATGTGGAGAGGCCAGCTGGGCATGGTGGCTCAAGCCTGTAATCCCAGCACATTGGGAGGCCGAGGTGGGTGGATCACGAGGTCAGGAGATCGAGACCATCCTGGCTAACATGGTGAAACCCCATCTCTACTAAAAAATAGAAAAAATTAGCTGGGCGTGGTGGCACGTGCCTGTAGTCCCAGCTACTCGGGAGGCTGAGGCAGGAGAATAGTGTGAACCCGGGAGGCAGAACTTGCAGTGAGCCAAGATCACGCCACTGCACTCCAGCCTGGGTGACAGAGCGAGACTCTGTCTCAAAAAATAAATAAATAAATAAATGAAAATAAAATTAAAAAAATGATGTGGAGAGGCCAAACCAATGGCTCTTATATCCACGTTCTTTCTTCGAAATGATTTCACCTTAGTTTTGGTCTGCATCTCTAACCATAGCTAGTTGCAGCAGGACTTCTATCTGGCCTTGCTGCTCTCATTTTTGGACCTCCTCACTGAAATCAAATTGATCTTTCTAAAATGCAAACCTGGTCTTAGTATTTTATTACTTAAAACCCATTGGTGGCTTTCCATGATTTATGGAATAAAGTCAAAATTCCTGTTTTTGCCCATGTTTCTGTGTGCCTCTCATCCCTACATTTACTGATTCCTGTGTGCCATAAATTGCCAGTTGTCCAGAGTTCATTCTCTTTTTGTACTTGGGAGGACTTCTGCATCCTGCAACTTTTCCCCTGAAACGTGCTTGGAAAATACCTACTCATTTTTTTCAGATTCAGGTTAGCTTTTTACTTCAGTTTCTTTTCCTGAAGCTTATACTGACTGCTCCATATGGCTTTGGGGATTAGCTACTCATTCCTTTGTGCCCTTTGTAGATACACATTTATCATGGAGTCTTTTTTTTTTTTTTTTTTTTGAGACAGAGTCTCACTCTGTCACCAGGCTGGAGTGCAGTGGTGTGATCTCAGCTCACTGCAACCTTTACCTTCCAGGTTCAACTGATTCTCTTGCCTCAGCCTCCCAAGTAACTACAGGCGTGCACCACCGTGCCCAGCTAATTTTTGTATTTTTAGTAGAGACGGGGTTTCACTATGTTGGCCAGGATGGTCTCGATCTCTTGACCTCGTGATCTGCCCACGTTGGCCTCCCAAAGTGCTGGGATTACAGGCATGAACCACCGCTCCCAATCAGTCATGCAGTCTTTATACTTACTTGTTTACTTGCCTGTGAGCTCACTGAATGCAGGGACTATTTCCTTGTTGCTCTAGCACCTACACCAGTACCTGGTATCCAGAAGCTGTATGCTAAATGTTTGTTGAGTGGCTGTTTGACTGAATGATTGTACTCCTAATTAGTAGATAGAAAGCCATGAACTTCCCAGTTCATCATTCTTTGTGCTCAATTCTGGTTTCTTTATTGTGTTCAAAAGAGTTCCTTAGTGACATAAAACTATGGAGCTAGTATGTCAGCTCATTTAAGCAATGATTGGTTTATGTATATAAGAGACTTCAATAATTATATATTTTTATTTCAGTTTCAATAAATGATCAATTTATTAATTTTCTCTGTTTTGGCTTATTGTTCACATTTAATATCAAATAAAAGTGTTTTACTTAAAATTATTCATGCCAATTATGACAGTTAGGTGAATATTACTTTGATTTACATTCCAGTAGTAGTTTTGGTTGAACCCTGAATATGCTAAGACGTCCCTTTTCTTTTTTCTTATGAACAGGCTACTGTGTTTACATATATTATTAAAATCTTCTTTGAAAATACGAAGAATGTTACATTTCTTATATTTAGTTCTCTGTGCTTCAGAATTCCTGTGATACTTGCACTTAAGTCCTTCTGAGCAGTTGATGTTGATATTTATGTGGTTAATGTCATGAAACGTGGTGGTTTTCATTTCTATCATTAATTTATACAGGAGATAGACTGTTTTCCAGGTGTAAGCTCAGTCATATAATTAGAAAATTTATAAGCAGAAAGGAGTTATTTGGTCTAACCCATTTATTCTACAGATAGAGAAATTAGAGTCCAGAAACTCTGTCTTCTTTAAAGTCTTACAGGTATTTAAGAAAAAAGAATAGACTTGAGGTTTCTGTGCTCTGAACCCAGTGATCTTGACACTGTAACGATCTTCATCCATATTATTCACAGAAGTAAATATAATCACATATTAAATAAGAAACAAAAATACTAAGGAGATATTATACTGAAAAATGAAATAATATTATCTTAATTATTTTGATCAGATTCAATCTATAGCAGCTTGAAGGCTAATAATTCCAATGATTCTCTGAATAAACCATTTTTCTAATAAGATTACAGGTTTTAGTAATCTAATTATTTTGACTGATGCAAATGTTACCCCGCCAGTCTGAAAAATGTGTTTATTTATATGTCATAAAGAATAATTTATTCCAAAAAGGCTAATTTTCAAAATATATGTATCTTCTGAAACTGTATCTATTTTTTCCCCACGTTTTCTAAATATATTTTAGAGGGCATTTGTAGATTTTCATGGTGCTGAAAAATTAAGGTATAATGGTCTCATGAAGGAGAATAATGTCATTTAGACATTGTAATTTTGGAGGATCACAATACTTTTTGGAATGTGGTTGTTGCAGCACTGGTCACTTATACTAATTATATAATAACATACTATACTAATGCAATAATATACCATATGAAATTATTCAGTGGTAAATTTGTCTTAAATCCTCTAGAATACTGCAAAGAAATAGTTTATATAAGAAAGAGTACCATAGCAGATGTGAACACAATATTTCCTATTTTTTTCTTCTTTTTTATTTTTTTGAAGACAAGTTCTCACTCTGTTGCCCAGACTGGAGTTCAGTGCCATGTTCATAGTTCACTGCAACCTCAAACTCCCAAGCTCAAGTGATCCTCTTGATTCAGCCTCTGAAGTAGCTGTGCCTATAGGTGTGCACCACCACACCGGCTAAGTTTTAAAATTTTTTATAGATATGTTGCCCAAGCTGGTCTCAAATTCTTGAGCTCAAGAGATCTTCTCACCTTGGCCTCCCAGAGTGTTGGGATTACAGGCATGAGCCACCATACTCAGCCAATATTTCTTTTGTAAAAGACATTTTCTAACATACTTCTCATTTTAACTAACATAATATTCAAAGTGTAGATCTGAGAAAGAGATAGTGCCTGCAGATCTGGGATCCTACATGCTAATATTATGGGATGCATTCAGATTTGATCAGCAGATATTCCATTTATTCTAGAACACCACCAGCAGAAGAATGTAATTACGTCTATCACTAAAACTTTGTGTCAATACAGACTACTGTATTTGTTATCATAGATGGTCCTTGGATGGCAGCCTTAAGCAATTTTAAACCTAGACAGGTGATGTACTTTTTCTTCTTGGATAATTTTCATGGTTTTATCTAATTTGGTTGTAACTAATGTGTTTAATATGGCTTGCTTGTTTTTTAAAAAGTTGTTCAGTATCCTTAGAACTCAGTGCTGATTTCTTTTTCTAGCAGGCCTTTTATATAGGACATCTCACTTTCTCCTGGCTCTCTACTACTAGCATGAGGTCTCTGAAAAATCAAGACAGCAAAATAATTTGTTATAGAACAGCCTATGTAGAGGGACAGGGGAGGAGTCATATTCCAAGAGGGAAAGACCTTTGAGCCAGGCTCAATTTGTAGAGGCTGTTGAATGAAAATGAGAGAGAGAGAATGCACACTTTATTGCACTATTAAAGCAAAATTCTGACAATAACTTCTAAAAATGATTCAACTCTTATACACTGAGAATATGACAGACCTTCCAAAAGTATAATTTCTTATATGAACGTCCAGGTATATAAGGAAAAATAACTATTTCATACCAATATCTCCAGCCGCCTTTATTGTTGGTTCACCACATAGGTTTTTATCAGAATCGCAGAACATTAATTTTTTAAAGTAGCTACCATTACAACTAGCTTGAGAAGAACTTTCTTTTTAATAATTCGACCCAGATGCATTCTAGATACTCCAGTGTTACGAATCGATGGCTTCATGAGGAGCCGCTGTTGACTCATGCTATCTCTGGACACACTGACAGGAAACGTTTTCTTACACCTGTTTTCCTCCTGCTTTTCCTTGGTAGGACTTAGTGCCTTGGCATAGTTCAGTATCAATGGCAGTCATAGAGAAGTGTTACAGAAACCCAGCTTATTCCAACTTGTGAATTATTTGGCACCCAGGAACCAGGTCTTACAATCTTCAACCCACTTTTTCCTAACATGGCCCCTTTTCTGAAATGTTTATTTATATATGATGTAGGCCTGGGGAAAGGACATGGACTTTCAAAGAAAATATTCTCCAATAGATCTCTCAACTCCAGAGAACCTTCTGACTAAATCTGAAAGAATTCCACTGTGCTCTGATAACATCCTTTAATAATGAAGGAAAAGATATTTTTCCCCCAGGAGGATTTTGTAGTGAAAGAGATGGCATAATTTTCTTAAAAAATGTTGTTTATAATCTCATTTGTTTTTTCATTTGTGGGGTGTGTCTTAAATCCTAAATGGTACATCCTTTTTAAAATACTTCTAGTAATAAAATGTTTCTGAAGTTATGTTGTAAGTATCATTGGACTATGTTTAATAATGTTAAGTTGATCCCACTTCCCCTGAAATTATATACATAAATGCTGAAAGTATAAATTTACATATACAACTTCATGGAACATTTTTCTTCCAAGTGTGCATTTGCTAGAATTTGCATTGAAAGGTTTTGGAAGGAGCCTGTTGGTATGAATCCTGTGTGAGCAACACTCAGATTTGTTGCATACTGAACAGCATGCTAAATCTCACTTCACAATCTTAGATTTCTCATCTACCATCTTGAGCTGAATTTAAAATGTAACTGCAGTTTATTATGTCACCTGTTCGTCAAACACTGATGCAAAGCTTAGTTTTCAGTGTGAAGAACCCATGACTAGAGAAGGGAAGAAGAAAGGGTCAAGCAGACCTCATTAAAGAGTGTATGGGCAAGAAAACACATCAGATGTCTTGATAGGTTTTTTAAAGTCCTGTTAGACTTGTCATGATTTCCAAAACACTAAATGCCATCTAGTATTTTGGACCCTCCGAAATTACAGTAGAATATTATTATGGGTCATCTTAATTGGAAATATACAGGGAAATCCTGATGATTAATGTAGACTAGTGATAGCTCTCACACATTTATATAACCTATGTTGAAAAGAAAGAAGAAAGTCAGGAAGGAAAGAAGGAAAAAGAGCGGAGAGAGAGGAACAAGAAAACACGTGGATTTGTGGAAATGAAAATTTTTAAATTACTAATTTGCAAGAATGGGTAAGAAAAATACCGAGTATGAACATAAATGCTTTCAATTCCGTTTGTCTCTTAATCCTTCTCAGTCCGTGGCCAGTTTTGAAACTTGGTGTAACTTCCTTCCTTTATTCCTCCCTCCCTTGCTCCCTCCATCCCTTCTTGCCAGCCTCCTTCCCTTCCTCTCTCCTTGAGTTTCCTTCTTCTTTCTTGTTCCCTCCCTCCCTCCCTCTCTCTTTTTTCCCCTTAGTTTCCCCAGAAGCACATATACCAGCCATTTGAATGCTTTCTGCTCATAGATACTGCCAAGCCCCCTCACCCAGACTGCTGACTAGATTTGGTAGAATGGAGTGAGAAACATAGACTTTGTGTCTGTGGCGGCCACCTCTGATGTTGCAGACTTTTGCCGTGATTATGCACTCCAGCCGAGGGACGCTAGAGAGGTTGAAATTTCAACTGTGGGATTTGCCATTTTGGAATTTGCAGAAATGTACTGGATATGCTAACAGCAGCCTGGCTAGCCTCCACTTCACAAGGAAGTATTTAAATATACACGTGTAATATGAAGAAAATTGCATTAGATCATAAGGGATGAATTATTTTGTAAATGACTATACCATCAAATACCATACCTGATATCAATCATCTTCATCAGACAGTATCTGTGTATGTAAGTAGATAAACAAAAAAGCAGGAGTTTATTTCTCTCTAATGTATCCTCGACTCTCTAGCAGTGACCTCTGAAATGTCTCTTCTGATCCAGACTTGTTTGAATCATGTGCAACATTTTAGATTTGTCTTTTCTCTGCAAGTTTTTTTTCATTAAGTACCATAACATATTGAACCAAATAGTTTTGCTTGCTTTCTATTGATGACACATGATTTTGGCTTTTATCTTCAGTGGAAAATCAATGTGTCACACGGAGTTCACTAAGAAAAAGGTATGGGGCCTCTTTGTAATTCTTTGTCAGATGATTGCTTTATCTTGATTTATGCCTTCAAACTTTTTCCCATTCAGCAGAAAATATTGTGTCGCTATCTGTGAGAGCAAAGCGATCTATACCAATTTATGCTCTAAGTGTAGCCTCCTTCCAGAACTGCTTATGGAACATATCAACTCACTATAGATTAGGGACATAATGGATTCTTCTTTCTTAAAAGTGGCAGATTGACAATTTTAGTTCATATACAAGCTTTTATATTAACATTAAAACAATATTTCTATGTAAAGTAAAATATTGTAGTTGATTATTATTTGAGGGCCTCCCAGAATTTCAAGGTCTGAAAATAAATTCAGTGTTCCTGGTGGTAACAAAATTGCCCCTACTTCCTTGTATCAGGACTGCCATTTGGAACTGCTGGGGAAGCTCTTTTCAGAAATTATTTTCAAAACAGCATTGTTGCCTTTTGCCAAACTGAAATCTGGTTGTAAACTTTTGAAAACTAGTTCCTTGGAATGGAATTCAAGTTGTCTTCTAAGCAATTTTTTTTAACTCAAACATACATTCTATCTTGCTTTATTATGTCGCTATTTGTGTAGGAAACATATTTCTATTTTTACCATTTTCAATTTATTTACATTTACATTTACATTTGTGTGTATATATATATACACACATACATACACTTTAAGTTCTGGGATACATTTGCAGAACTTGCAGTTTTGTGAAATAGGTATACATGTGCTGTCGTGGTTTGCTGCACCCATCAACTCGTCATCTACATTAAGTATTTCTCCTAATGCTATCCCTCCTCTTTCCTTCCTACCCACTGACAGGCCCCAGTGTGTGATGTTCCCCTCCCTGTGTCTATGTGTTCTCATTGTTCAACTCCCACTTATGAGTGAGAACATGTGGTGTTTGGTTTTCTGTTCTTGTGATAGTTTGCTGAGAATGATGGTTTCCAGCTTCATCCATGTCTCTGCAAAAGACATTAATCCATCCTTTTTTATAGCTGCATGGTATTCCATGGTGTATATGTGCCACATATTCTTTATCCAGTCTATCATTGATGGGCATTTGGGTTGGTTCCTAGTCTTTGCTCTTGTGAATAGTGCTGCAATAAACATATGTGTGAATGTGTCTTTATAGTAGAATGATTTATAATCCTTTGGATGTGTACCTAGTAATGAGACTGTTAGGTCAAATGATATTTCTAGTTCTGGATCCTTGAGGAATTGCTACACTGTCTTCCACAATGGTTGAACTAATTTACACTCCCACCAACAGTGTAAAAGCATTCCTATTTCTCCACATCCTCTCTAGCACCTGTTGTTTCCTGACTTTTTAATGATTGCCATTCTAACTGGCGCGAGATGGTATCTCATTGGACCAGGGGTGATGAGCTTTTTTTTTTTTTCTTCGAGACAGCCTCACTCTGTCACCCAGGGTGGAGTGCAGTGGCACAATTTCGGCTCACTGCAACCTCCACCTAATGGGTTCAAGCAATTCTCCTGTCTTAGCCTCTTGAGTAGCTGGGATTACAGATATATACCACCACGCCTGGCTAAAGTTTTTTTGTGTGTTTTTGGTAGAGACAGAGTTTCACCATAGTGGCCAGGCAAGTCTCAAACTCCTGACCTTGTGATCCACTCGCCTTGGCCTCCCAAAGTGATGGGATTACAGGCGTGAGCCACCACGCCCAGCCTATGATGAGCTTTTTCTCATGTGTTTATTGGCCGCATAAATGTCTTCTTTTGAGAAGTGTCTGTTCATATCCTTTTCCCACTTTTTGATGGGGTTGTTTTTTTCTTGTAAATTTGTTTAAGTTCCTTGTAGATTCTGGATATTAGCCCTTTGTTATATGGATAGATTGCAAAAATTTTCTCCCACTCTGTAGGTTGTGTGTTCACTCCGATGATAGTGTCTTTTGCTGTGCAGAAGCTATCTTTAGTTTAATTAGATCCCATTTCTCAATTTTGGCTTTTGTTGCCACTGCTTTTGGTGTTTTGGTCGTGAAGTCTTTGCCTATGCCTATGTTCTGAATGGTATTGGCTAGGTTGTCTTCTAGAGTTTTTATGGTTTTAGATCTTATGTTTAAGTCTTTAATCCATCTTGAGTTAATTATTTTATAAGGTGTAAGGAAGGGGTCCACTTTCAGCTTTCTTCATTTGGCTAGCCAGTTTTCCCATCACCATTTATTAAATAGTCAATCTTTCCCCATTGTTTGTTTTCGTCAGGTGTGTCAGAGATATGTTGTATATTTCATGGTACAATGCCTTCTGTCAATGGGGAAAAATAACAAGCATATATGGGATGAATGAAGTCTGCTATGGTTAAGGTTGAGAATATTTACTGATCCTTGAGTTCAGTCTCCAGGAATGTTGGAAATAGAGAATGGAGATAATGGAGATAAAGAAAAGTTCTGAAAATGACACTTCCCATAGTGTCAAAATTGTGATCTATTGCAGAATTCTGTGATACATCAAAATCTCTGTTTATACTGAGGTTTGTTATTGTGTATGAGCATATCTTTATCAGGTGTAGGCTATTTCTATACTTTCATGTCTTTAAATCAATGTTTCTATTCACATATGTATATGTGCAAATAGAAGCATGTTAATATTATATATATATTTTCTGTCATTACCATGATTGCTATGATTATCATTAGCATGTATTATTAGTGTGACCGAAGTATCATCAGTATCAGTTTCTTTCTCACTGCAGTGCTCCTGTAATGCTTCATTTCTACAGAGCCAACCTACACCCACCGTTTCCCTGACTATAACTTTACCTAAAGTATAAGCCCTTATAAAGCCATGAAAGCCTACCAAGAATTGTCAAAGAAGCTAGGCAGCAGCCAGGCTCTGCCTTAGGAAAAGATTTTACTTTTTATTATCATGTGCAGTACTTAACTACTTGTTTTGACCTCTAAGATTTTGCTCTCCTATATTTCTATCCCCTGGCTTTCTGATATTTCATGTGATTATATTTGAAATTTTAACCTTGCTTTTCTTTTTGGAATCTCTGATATCTCTGCTGCCACAGGTAATGACAGGTTCCTCTCTAACTGTTGGTGTTATCCCTGGTCAGATTATTACTGATGACAGAAGTAGATGTTTTACGTGGATTCTCTCGATATCAGAAACAAATACAGATATCACAACTCAAAAATGACAGACTGATAACCATTATGAACTTAGATGCAACATTCTTAATACAATATTAGCAAATTGAGTCTAGGAATATTTAAAAATGATAATGTGTTTTAACCAAGTGGGGTTTATCTCAAGTTGGTTTCAACAACTGAAAATCTACCATGCTGACAGAAAAAAGAAAAATCACGTGACACTCTCAATAGATGCAAAAAAGGAATTTACAAAATGTAACACATTTTTTAAATTAAAAACTCCCAGCAAACTGAGGATAGAAAAGTACATTTTCAAACTGATTATGTGTTTACAAAAAATCTATAGCAAACATCTTACTTAAAATGGTGAAAGCCTTAATACTTTCTACATAAGATTATGAAAAATGCAATGATGTCCTCTCTCCCTAGTTCTTTAAAGTATTGCATTCAATATTAAATAAGTGGAAATATATACCAAGTTCATTGATAAATATTTAATACTTATGAGATGATAATTCTCCTGAAATTGATCTCTAGATTCAGTGGAATTCCCATGAAACCTTATAGGTCCTTTTGGATAAATTACAAAACTGATTCTAAAACAGGGAGAAAGAAAGAAGGGAAGGAAGGAGGAATGGACAGAAAGAAGAAAGAAATAAAGAGAAAAGAAAAGAAAATAAGAAATAAGTGACACCCAAGTTGGGAAGAAAGAAAAATACTATTCTCACGTGATGTAAACATATACATAGAAAATCCTTAGGCATCTGCAGAAGTGTGCTAGAGGTATGAAGTGAATTTAACAAAGTTGTAGGATGAAAGATCAATAAATAAAATCAATTGTGTTTCTATACACAATCAACACCAATTAGAAAATAAAATTATGTAAGCAATTTAACTTATAATAGCCTCAAAAATAATAAAATAATTCAGAATAAATTTAATAAAAGGTATGCTGATCCAAAATTTCTAAATCACTAATACGAGAGATTGAATAGGTAGAAATATGTATCAAGTTCATTGGTAAATATACATGTCATACTTATTAGATGATAATTCTTCTGAAACTGATCTCCAGATTTGGCACAATCCCAGTCAAACCTATAGGCCTTTTTGGAGAAATTACAAAGCTGATTCTAATTTTTTTTTTAATGCAGAAGTCCTAGAATAGCCAGAGCATGTTTTAGAAAGAAGAATAAAGTTGGAAAACTTTCCAAATTTCAAGACATATTGTAAAGCTACACTAAACAGTACAGTAAACTTACTGGCATGAAGAAGACATATATATCAGTGAAACAGAATAAATAATTTAGAAATATATCCTGCCTTACATGGCCAAAGTTGCCAAAATATTTCAATAAGGAAATCAATGTCTTTATAAAGATGGTACTATTAAAATTGGATATTAAATGGAGAATATGAACTTCAGAATTACCTCACACCATATCCTCAAATTAACTCAACATGTATTTTATACATAATGTAAATATAAAAAGTATAAAGCTTACTGAATAGGAAAAATTTTTAATAATCTTACTATAGCTAAAAATTTTTTAGATAAGAAAAGGATGGATGAAAATGGAAAAAAATAGTAAGTTGGACTTCATGAAATTAAGACTTTTGCAACTTAAAACATAGCATCAAAAAATGAAAAGGCAAACCACAGATTGGGACAGAATAATTTTAAATATGTCTGATAAAGAACTTTCATCTAGAATGTACACATAACTAAAAAACAAAATAACAAAACACAAATAACTCATTTAACGTAATATTTTGGCCTAAATGGGCCAAATATTTGTACAGATATTTTAATTTAAAAAGAGATGGTGTCCAATACACAAATGAAAAGATACTTAACATTACCCGTCATCAGGGAAATTCAAGTTAAAACCACATTGAGGTACCACTGTACACCCACTGGAGTGGCTGACACGAGCAGAACTGACCATACCACATGATGTGAAGAATTGCTATTCACACCTGGCTAGTGGGACTTCAAAATGGTACAGACATTTTGGAAAGCAGTTTGGCAGTTTCTTTTAATGTTAAACTTAGTACTGATCATATAGCCAAATAATTCCACTGCGACTCAAAATAAATAAAAACATATCCGTACCAAGCCTCATCCTTGAAGTTCATAGCAGATGTGTCCATCAACTTGTAAATGGATAAACCAGTTGTAGATGGAGTACCACTCAACAATAAAAAGGAGCAAACTGATACAACAGCAATATAAATGAATATCAAAAGCATTATGCTCAGTGAAAGAAGCTAGACATGAAAGACACCAATGTATCATTCCACTAATAGGATACTCTAGAAAATGCAAACTGTAGAAACAGAAGCAGATTAGTGGTTGCCTGTGTTCAGGAATGGAGAAAAGATCAAATGCAAAACAGCAAAAGAAAACGTTTTGTGATGATGCAGATTTTCTGTATCTTGATCATGATTGTGGTCAAATGATGATATTCATCTGCCATAACCCATTAAATTGCACATTGAAAAGGGTGAATTTTACTGTGTGTACATTATACTTAAATGGAGCTGTAAATATGTTTGGAGCTTATCTGTGAACATTAGTTGCAGAGCAGGAGTTACTTTTATAGAGTGGAAATCTGCTGAGTGCCAACTTGAGAAGGGTTGAAAAAAATTAGAACCTTCTTCCAACACATTTCAGTTAGAACACTCTTAGGATGTCGTTACAGCTGCGCTCTATATTGGAGTCTCTGATGAAATCACATGTCTGACGATCTCAGCATGCCTTTAATCAACAGAATATACACGTGTTTTCTTTTATTACTATAAAGGATATACCAAACAACTTTTTCAAGACTTTACTTCAAAAAGGCACGTAGTTTTGCAACATTTTTGGTAAGTCTTTAATTATTTCAAAATGAAAAATTGAAAATAAAATGCAATTATTTACTCAGGCCCCCCAAAAAAAGGTCTGTACGGGGAATGCATGTGGTGTGTGTGTGTGTGTGTGTAAGTGTGTGATTTGAAGAATTGAAAAAATTTTAGTGGGGTTTTGTAGCATCACTTTGATAGCATCCTGTAATTTTGTATTGTGTTTGAAATAAAAATAAAGTGAATACACTGATAAAAGAATTTGAAAAGAATTTGCATTATTGCCTAAATTATGTGTGGTTTCCACAGTGGCATGAATCGAGCATCTTTAACCTACATAACAATATATCAGAAGTATTAGGTAAAAAATAAGTAAACTAGTATAACAAAGTTAAATATTTCTAAAGTAAAATTATAGCTTATTTTTTTTTTCCTGAAATGTTTTGAGGAGATATTTACACCAAAAGATATTATCACTGATCAATGAAACTTTTTAAGAATTTGCTTGTGTCCCACCAATATTTGATTACATAGTGCTTCTGTGAGTTCCATTTCATTAATTTAGCTTTGACAGGAGAGAAGGCAATGGCTCTGCAGCCTCTCTCGGTGTGGCATGATCCTGGTTCCGCTGGCTGATCTCTATTAGAACCATGGCCTTAATCATGCCTTTCATGCTTCTAACTTGATTTGCATTTGTTGTGTGATCCAAATTTATTCTCTCGTTTAGTCGCTTCCACCCATAGAAAAGCAGGTCTTTTTCATTTCTCCTTCACCATTGCCCCCATTTTTTCTTTTTGTCCTCCCATGATGAAAAACAAGACAGAAAACAAACTATAACAACAACAGACACCTTTTGTCTGTGGTCACCAATGCATTGTAGCACTAAACTTTGTTAAAAATCTCTAGATCTGACCTCTATATCTGCTGTTCCCAGAGTTTTTCAATGTGTTCTCTAGACTGCTGTGACCCACTGACAGAAAGTCTAGCTATATTTAATTGAAAGTTATTACTGTCTGATATGGTTTGGCTGTGTCCCCACTGAAATCTCATCTTGCACTGTAGCTCCCATAATTCACATGTTGTGGGAGGGACCCAGTGAGAGGTAAGTGGATCATGGGGGCAGTTTTCCCCACACTGTTCTAGTGGTAGTGAATAAGTCTCATGAGATCTGATGGTTTTATAAGGGGAAACCCCTTTCGCCTTTCACTTGGTTCTCATTTGCTGTTTGCCTGCTGCCATGTAAGATGCGCCTTTCGCCTTCTGCCATAACTGTGAGGCCTCCTCAGCCATGTGGAACTGTGAATTCATTAAACCTCTTTTTCTTTATAAATGACCCAGTCTTGGGTATGTCTTTATCAGCAGCATGAAAATTGACTAATACACTCACTGTCCATGAATGATACTCTGTTAGCCCATTTGCATTGTTATAAAGAAATACCTGAGGCTGGGTAATTTATAAAGAAATGCGGTTTATTTGGCTCCTTGTTGTGAAGGCTGTACATGAAGCATAGTACTGGCACCTGCTTCCAGGGAGGGCCTCAGGAACCTTCCAATCATGGTGGAAGGTGAAGGGAAACCAGCATATCACATGGTGAGAGCGGAAGCAAGAGAGACAGGGAGGAGGTGTCAGTCTCTTTTAAACAACCAGATATCGCATGAACTCACAGGGTAAGAACTCATTCATTACCAAGAGGACAGCACCAAGCCATTCAGGAGGCATCTATCTCCAACATTGGGGATCACATTTTAACGTGAGATTTGAAGGGGACAAACATCCAAACTATGTCAGATACCAAAGCTGACAATGCTTAGGATCTTTAGCTGTTCCAGGTTCTGGGAAAAGGGAGAGAGTTAGCTTCCCTCGTCTATGCTGTGCTACTCCATATTATATTAGTAATTATTGTTCTCTAAAGGTTCTTAAAAGCAAATAAACAAATGCAAGGCAAAACATATAAAAGGCAAGGCAAAACATACGAAATGCAAGGCAAATGCATTAAAAAACTTTTGAGTGTTAATACATAGATTTTATTTTATCTTTTTAATTTCTTTTGCTTAACCAAATAGATTATGTAGTTTTGATTAACTGGCCATGAAATAGCTCTGCCTACATAGAATTTCCCATGAATAATTGGTTGTGGAGACTTTTGTGTGTGACCCAAATCCTCCCTCAAAACTGAAGTTTGCCCAGCTATTGGGAGTGTTGGCAAATCATGCCTCTCAGCTGATTCTCTCTAGAATTTATTCTCAGGAGATCTAATTAATAACTTGTCAAGCTGATGTCCATCCTTGGGGACAACTCTTATCTGAAGAATGGCCAGTGAAAGGTATTAAAACTCCATACTCCTGCCTCAATTTAGGGCAACTCTGAAGGGTCGCCCCAGCTTCTCAGCTCCCCCTTGAGATTAGCTGAGGTATTTGTTGTGACTGCCTCACATCTCAACTCCCTTTATCCAATTCAGCTTTTTCGCCACAGTTGTTGGTTCCTAGGATTTTACCCAGTTAAATGTTCTCTACACAAATCTCTATCTCAAATCTGCTTTACAGGGAATGTGGCCTCAGACAGGTTTTCATTAGGTTCTGGACGTAACTCTCATTAGTCATTGATATGATTCGGCTGTGTCTCCATCCGAATCTCACCTTGATTGTAATTATCCCCGCATGTCAAGGATGGAGTCAGGTGGAGATCATTGAATCTTAGGGGCGGGTTCCCCCTACTGTTCTCCTGGTAGCGAATAAGTCTCACGAGATCTGATGCTTTTAAAATGGGAGCTTCCCTACACAAGCTTTCTTCTCTGCTACCATTTAAGATGTGCCTTTGCTTCTTTTTTGCCTTCTGCCGTGACTGTGAGGCCTCCCCAGCCATGTGGAATTGTGAGTTCCTTAAACCTCTTTCCTTTCTAAATTACCCGGTCTTGGGTATGACTTTATTAGCAGCATGAGAACAAACTAGTGCAGTCTGTTCTATAAGCCCAAGTCGGATCACAGAGTCCCGCTTTCTGTTTTTTTTTTCTAGCCCATATTTCTACTAAAACTTGACTCATATAGACTTAAAACAAAATAATTAAGCATGGCTAGTATTTATTTATTATTTTATACGTGTCAGGTACTGTATTTTGTAACTTATCTTTTAATAATCTTTCCAAATCTCTAAAAGGAGAACTCTGCTCTTTTATAGAGAAAATAAGGATGGCTCTGAAAATGTTAGCATTAGGGGAAGTAGGGTGAGGGACATAGGGGGCACTTTGTGTTATTTGTGCATTTTGCTATCAATCTAAAATCAGGTCAAAATAAAAATTAAAAAAATGGGTAGTAGAAGCAGGTTGTTAAGATTTTCAGTGTGACTCTAGAATTTTTTTGTTTGTTGTTTGTTTTGGAGTGTAGTGGTAAGATCTCTGCTCACTGCAACCTCCACTTCCCAGGCTCAAGCAATTCTCCTGCCTCAGTCTCCCAAGTAGCTGGGATTATAGGTGCCCGCCACCACACCCAGCTAAGTTTTCTATTTTTTTTTTTTTAGTAGAGATGGGGTTTCAGCATGTTGGCCAGTCCAGTCTCCTACTCCTGACTTCAAGTCATCCACCCGCCTCAGCCTCCCGAAGTGCTGGGATTATAGGCATGAGCTCCCACTCCTGGCCCAAAGTTCATATTTTAACTACTAACCTAAATTATTTTAAAAACAAAAGCCTCCTTGGACTCAAACCAGGTCAGAGTGACATGATCATGTGCCTGTTTTGTGCAGGGTGAAGTGAGATTATTATCTAGGAAATAGCTGAAATGTCTTGTTGTGGGCATACATATTTCATATAAATTCTAAGCTTCATATTAGCACTTAGATTATAATTATCTAAAGAATAGAGAACAATTTCATATAATTTTCAGTGTATCAGGCGAATCAAAAGTGTACATACAAGCATGCAGATGAATTTCAGTGAATATAGTGGTGACAATGCTCAACAGAATATATGTCCCCCACCCAACCCTGCTTCTTGCTCTTTCACTGTCCTAAAGATAGAACAAAATGGTTCAGGCATCCAGCTTGTCCCCTCCACACTTCACACTTTTACTTAATAGCAGCTTATCTTTAACACTTTGTCATCTTTAAGATGTTGCTAATTCTTTCTGGTAGATCCCAGGACTGAGGATGAGGAAGAATGATTTTATTTAAATAAAGTTGCTTAATTAAAAAACAATTTTTTTAGTTTTAAAATATTTTCATTATTTTATAAAATTTTTGTGGGTACATAGGAGGTTTATATATTTGTGGGGTACATGAGATGTTTTGATACAGGCATGCAGTGTGAAATAATCACGTCATGAGGAATGGGCTTTCCATCCCCTCAAGCATTCATCCTCTGAGTTAAAAACTATTCAATTGGCTGGGCACGGTGGCTCACGCCTGTAGTCCCAGCTCTTTGGGAGGCCGAGGTTGGCGGATCGCCTGAGGTCAGGAGTTTGAGACCAGCCTGGCCAACATGATGAAACCCCATCTCTACTAAAAATACAAAAATTAGCCGGGTGTGGTGGCGAGTGCCTGTCATCCCAGCTACTCGGGAGGCTGAGACAGGAGAATCATTTGAACCTGGGAGGTGGAGGTTACAGTGAGCCGAGATCATGCCATTGTACTCCAGCCTGAGTGACAAGAGTGAAACTCCATGTCAAAAACAAACAAAAATCAATTACATTCTTTAAGTTATTAAAATTAAACGTTGTAAATGATTTTTTTTCCCAAAGCTTTTTCAAAGAAAAAAAAGTAGAAACAAAGACACTTTCTACTGATTTCCAATATGGTGACTCTGTATTTCTAGCATGTGTTAAGGTGAAAAATTGATTTTATGTTTAATACAAAACATAGCATAATGTAATGAAAAGCAAGATTGTAATGATAAAGGAAAATAACACTAGTGCTAATTTTTTTTCAATTTGAAGCATTGGATTAAAATGAATTAGGTTATATTCCAACATGTTTATATTGAATTTCTTTTTTCTCCAATTGGTTTCTTTTTATTAATGGGGGAGTGTTGCATTTGTATAAGGTTTCCCTATTATATTCAATTGTTTTGAGATGCTTTTAATTTGAAGTTTTTATGTTTTCTTTTTGATGTATACATGTTATGCTTTTATGCTGAATTTGATAATTGGTGCTGTATATGCAAAGCAAATGTAATTTCCCAGCTTTTATTTTTTAAAGCCCTGGGAAGCAACATAATAAAGTAGAAATAGTATCAAGACAGGAGTTAGAATACCTGGATTCTAAAATTTAAATTAAATTAGGATCTAGTGACATTATAGGTGTTCCTTGATCTTCTGATGACCTGATTCCTCAAAAGAAAAATAAAATAATCTATAAATTGTTTCTAATTCTAAAACTCTATAAATCCTATTTTTAAAATTATAATTAGTTGAACTCTATAAGGTCACAAAAATCCCTATTAAGAAACTAAAATAAAATTTTATCATATCTTAAAAATACTCTGATCTTTTTTTATATGCTGACATGAATTCTAATTATTTTTGAGCCCCTAAAAAACATTTAAGATCACAGTTTATGTTTTATTATTGACTTTCAGATAATTAACATTTTACTGATAGATATGAACAAATCTACTCTAACAGAGATAGTCATTAGTTTATTTCTCTCTTTTCAGTATCAATAAAAAGTATCGATTTACCAATAACAATGAATTAATTGCCTGAAATAAATGAAACGTAAGCAGCAAAAGTGAACTTTTTAGTATAACTCTTCTTGTAAACATTGACTTAGTTCAAAGGGAGCTTATCTTTAAAAAAACAAGCGCTAATTCATGTCTATTGGTATAGATATAATCTTTTTTTCCTTGAAAATAGATCCTACTATACTCCAGACACTATGCCACTAGGTGCAGATATTAACACAAATAGCAGGTGATCATTGTCCTCATGGAGTTTATTTTAAAGAGAACAAAGTGAGACAAAGGCACACAAGCAAAGAACTACAATACAAAGGGGATGGCATCTGACTCAGCATGGAGGTGTCACGGAAGGTGTTGTTTTGCTTAGGTTTTGAAGTGTGGGTAGGAGATGGCCCATGTTGAGAGTGGGAACTGGGAATTAAAAAGATGAGGAGGTCTCTGCAAATCTACATGGATGGGAAGTAGCATGCTGATGTGGGAAACAACTAAAAAGTTCCAGAATGCATGGTTTATAAAGCGTGAGTCAGAGAGGGCTAGACCAGTAGCCAGATCAAGGATATCTCAGATGTTATAGTCATGAATTAGTGCATTGACCTGCAGGCCATGGGAGTCACTGAAGGTTTCAGTCAGGTAAGTGAGCTGATCAGAACAGTCCTTTAGATAGGCCGCTCTTTTGGCTGTAATGGGGACACGTTTGAAGTAGGGCTATAGCTAAAAATATACAGACACTTCCTCTTGTCTACAGCCCTGCTGGCATCTGTTGTATTTTGACTTTTTAATAATAGCCATTCCAACCGGTATGAAATGGTATCTCATTGTGTTTCGATTTGCATTTTTCTGATGATTAGTGATTCTAAGCATTTTTTTTTTCGTGTATTTGTTGGCCATTTGTATGTGTTCTTTTGAGAAGTGTTTGTTCATGTCCTTTGCCCATTTTTTAATTGGGTTATTTTTTTTTCTAATTGATTTAAGTTCCCTGTAGATTCTGGATACTAAAAAACAAACAAAAACCAGAAGTAAATAAATTCTCAGGACACACACACCCACACCCACACCCACAGAGAGAGAGAGAGAGAGAGAGAGAGAGAGCGCGCGCCTAGGTAAGAGGCCACCAACCACCAGGGTCTAAACTGGGAACACTTTCTAGTACAGAATGAATGGAAAGGATTCATGAAATATCTGGAAAGTAACGTTAATGAGATTTACATGTATGGAGTGAATGAGGAGAAACAGGGATCATTCAGGATTCTGGTGGGAATAACAGGGGGAGCCATTAGTTGAAATTTTGAAGTGGGAGAAGGAGAGGGAGTTTTAGGGAGAAAGATGAGTTGTTTTTTTAGGTATTTCAAACCCTTGAAGCTTCTATGGGACATCGAAGTGGAAATAACAGTCTGTGGGTTGGGACAATAAAGAAAGAAATTGGTTGAAGACTAGGGGAAGAGTATAGAGCAAAGAAATATTTAAGATAATAAACATATAGAGATAGCTGAAAATGTGGGACTGGATTACAAAGGAAGAATGATTTAGTTATGAAGCCCAAGGGCTGACAGGAATGGGTGACTAGTCGAGGAGTTCATATGCATCTGTTATTGTATGAATAAAAAAAATTATCTGTTCCTTCCTAAAGATATCTTCAACCTGTTTTTGGATACATATGGGCACTGCTTTTCACTCTCTTAGCCCCATTTCTTATTTTAGCCTCTGCTGTAGCGATCAGTTCTGCACAGGCTTTGACCCAGGCTTTGACTAGTTGGTGCAGGTGTGATATGACACTTACCTGGAATGGCCCACAGTTTGTGGCTGCTCTTACTTAAGCAGGTGGGATGCTCATGTAGGTGTAACCTAGCAGCTTGGTAGAGTTTATGCCCATGGGGCAACCTGTGACCACTCAAAAATAAAGCCCTTTCCTCCTCCCAGATTGAGGAGTCTTGCATTATGTAATAAAACTCCTTAGAAGGCCTATTAGGTTCCAATACAGCATTAGGCAACTTGATAAGGTATCCCATCATCAGCCTTCCTTTCTTCCCTCATTCCTCTGCCTCTCACTCTTTCTTCCTAAGTTAACTTCTTAGATAAAATGCCAACTTTCTATATTTTGTCTCACATCAGGGAAAATAATTGTATACCCCATTTCAAAAGCACATAAAAAGGTTACTGTATAGAAAATTTGTCTTTAAGAGATTAAGCTGTAATTTTCCAAATACTTTAAAATTTTATTTCAGATACGTTTTTCATTTTTATAAGCTTCATCTAAAAGCAGAGTTCACCTAAGAATATACCTAAGAGCATATTACATAGAATATATTTTATATTTCAGTAGTTTAGCTAGGATTCTTTCAAAATTGAGAGGATCTACAAATATTTCTAACACATTAGTTTTCAGTCTTAAGGCTGAGTCAAGAACAAAGCTCCTAAACTTTGCATTGGTGATTGAGAACATTTTAAAATTGTTATTTAATTCATTAATTTATTTTTAAAAAAATTTCACATTGTAATTATATAGATTTATAGGATACAATTTGATGTTTCAATGAATATGTATGTTGTCTAATGATCCAATAAGGATAGTTAGTGTATTAATTACCTCATGCATTCATCATTTCTTTTTAATAAGAAATTTCAAAATCCTTTCTTCTAGATACTTTGTGATATACAATACTTTACTTTTAACTATATTCACCCTGCTTTGCAAAGAACACTACAACTTATTCTTCCTATATAATTGTGATTTCATAACTGTTAACCAATCTATCTCCATTTTGCCCTCCCCACTTCTTCCTCACTGTTTGGTAACCACTATTCTACTCTACTTCTCTATTAACATTTTTTTTTTTAAGATTCCACATATGAGCGAGATCATGCGGTATTTGCTTTCTGTGTCTGGCTTATTTCACTTAACATTGTATCCTACAGGGTCATCCATGTTGTTGCAACTGGCAGAATTTCATTCTTTTTTTATGGCTGAATAGTATTTCATTGTGTGTGTGTCCATATATATATATATATATATATATAATTTTATATATAATTATAATTACACATAAAATTATATATAATTATAATTAATTTTATGCATAATTCTAATTACACATAAAATTATATATAATTATAATTATAATTATATATAATTATATATAATAATAATATATATTATATGTAATATATAATATACATAACATACATAATGTATATTATATATAATATACATAACGTATATTATATACATTATACATTACATATATTATAATATACATAATATATATTATGTATATAATATACATAATATGTATTATATATAAAATATACATAATATATAATGTATATTATACATATAATATATATTATATATTAATAATATATTAATATCAATATTAATTATTATTAATTATTATTAATTAATAATTATTATTTATTATTAATATTGTTAATATTAATATATAATATATTAATATTAATAATATATTAATATATAATATATTATACATAATATATTATATATAATATACATAATATGTATTATATATAATATACATAATATATATTATATATATATAATTCACTTGTTTGTTTTTATACACATAGGTTGATTCCATATCTGATTATTAGAAATAGTGCTACAGTAAACATAAGAGTGCAGATATTTTTCAAACACAATGATTTCATTTCCTATGGATATATACCCAGTAGTGGGATTGCTGGGTTATGTGATCGAATGATTGTTTTTTTTTTTTATTTTTTATTTTTTAGCGAACTTCCATAAAGTTTTGCTTAATGGTTGTACTAGTTTACAACCCCATCAACAGTGCGTAAGTGTTCCGTTTTCTCCACTTCCTTGCCAACTCTTGTTATCTTTTACCTTTTTGCTAATAGCCATTCTAATGGGTGAACTGGTATCTCATTGCGGTTTTGATTTGCATTTCCCTGATGGTTAGTGATGTTGAACATGATTTTATTATATATTCGTCTTGACCCTTTCTATATTTTCTCTTGTGGCATTTCTTTTAGTTTATTTTGTCCTTTTTTTTTTTTTTTTTTGCGAAGGAGTCTTGCTCTGTTGCCCAAGCTGGAGTGCAGTGGTGCAATCGGGGCTCACGGCAACCTCCATCTCCCTGGTTCAAGCAATTCCCCTGCCTCAGCCTGCTGAGTAGCTGGGGTTACAGGCACACGCCATCATGTTTGGCTAAATTTTTGTATTTTTAGTAGAGAAATGATTTCACCATATTGGTCAGGCTGGTCTCAAACTCCTGACCTCAGGCAATCCGCCTGCCTCAGCCTCCCAGTTTTGCCCATTTTTAAATAAGTTATTTATGTTTTTGCTGTTGAGTTGTTTAAGTTTGTTATATAATCTGGGCATTAACTCCTTAGCAGATGTATAGTTTGCAAATATTGTATCCCATTCTGTAAGTTGTTTTTTCACTCTGTTAAGTTTCCTTTGCTGTGCAAAAGCATTTTAGTTTGATGAAACCCCATTTATCTCTTTTTGCTTTTGTTGCCTGTGCTTTTGACGTCTCATTTAAAAAATCCTTGTAGAACCCAAAGTTATAGAGAATTTCCCACATGTTATCTTCTAGTAGTTTTTCATAGTTTTCAATCTTACCTTTAGGTCTTTAATCGCATTTGAGTTGATTTTTGTATAAGGTAAAAGATAGGGGTCTAATTTCATTATCCCACATGTAGATATCCAATCTTCTCAGTACCATTTAATGAAGAGACTGTCTTTACCCCTGTGTGTGCTCTTGACTCCTTTTTGGAAAATCAGTTGACTTTAGGTATGAGAATTTATTTCTGAGCTGTATATTCTCTTCCATTGGTCTATGTGTTTGCTTTATGGCAGTGCCATGCTGTTTTGCTTACTATGGCTTTGTAGTATATTTTGAAGTCAGGTAGTGTGGTGCCTCCAGCTTTGTTATTTTTGCACAGGATTGCTTTGGTTATTTGGGGTCTTTTCTGGTTTCATACAAATTTTAGGGTATTTTTTTCTATTTCTGTGAAGAATTTCATTGGTATTTTGATAGGGATTGCATTGAATCTGTAGGACATTTTGTTAGTATGGTCATTTCAATAGTATCAGTTCTTCCATTCCATGAGTATATAGTGTCCATTTTTTGTGGATCGTAAATTTTTCCATCAGTGTGTTATAGTTTTCATTGTAGAGATCTTTCACGACCTTGATTAAATTTATCTGCAGATTTCTTGGTAGCTATTGTAAATGGAATTCCTTTCTTGATGACTTTTTCAGATAGTTCACTATTAGTGTATAGAAACAACACTGAATTTTCTGTGTTGATTTTGTATACTACAACTTTACTGAATTTATTTATGATTTCTAGTAGTTTTTGGTCAAGTCTTTAGGGTTCTCACTCTATATAAGTATATATAGAAAGAACCCTAAAGAGAGAGAGATCATATATATCTATATGATCATATATATAGATGTATACATATGTATGTGAGATCACATTTTCTACAAACAGAAACAATCTGACTTCCTTCTTTCCAGTTTGGATCCCTCTTATTTATTTCTTTTGTCTAATTGCTCTGGCTCTGACCTCCAGTACTATGCTAAATAGAAGTGGTAGAAGTTGACATCCTTGTCTTCCTCCATATCATAGAGGAAAAGCATTTAACTATTCACCATAAATAAGATGTTAGCTGTGGGTTTGTCACATATGGCCTTTACTGCGTTGAGGTACACTTCTATACCTACTTTCTTGACAGTTTTTATCATAAAGGAATGTTGACTTTTGTCAAGTGTTCTTTTTGCATCTGTTGAAATGATCACATGGTTTTTGTTCTTCTTTCTATTGTGGTGGTGTATCATATTTACTGATTTGTGCATGTTAAGCCATCCTTTCATCCCTGGGATGAACCCCACTTGATTATAGTGAATACTCTTTTTAGTGTGCTGTCGAAGTCAGTTCACTTGTATCTTGTTGAGAATTTTTGTATCTATGTTCTTCAGGAATATTGGCCTGTTATTTTCATTTTGTGCGTGTCTTTGTCTGGTTTTAGAATCAGGATGTTGCGAGCCTCATAAGATGAGTATGGAAGTATTCCTTCCTCATTACTTTTGTGGAAAAGTTTGTGGAGAATTGGTAGTTATTCTTTAACTGTTTGGTAGAATTCAGCAGTGAAGACATCAGGTCCTGGGTGTTGGTTGTTGTTGTTGTTGTTTTGATGGAAGATGTTTTATTATTGATTCAATTTCCAAACTCATTATTGATGTGTTCAGATGTTATATTTCCTCACAATTTAATCTGGGTAGTTGTATGTGTGCAGAAATTTATTCATTTTATTCTACATTATCAAATTTGTTGGCATATAGTTATGAGTAATGTCTTACAATCCCTTCTATTTCTGTGGTGTATCAGTTGTAATGTCTCCTTTTTCATCTTTTATTTATTTGAATTTTCTCTCCTTTTGTCTTAGTTTAGCTAAAGGTTTGTCAGTTTTACCTTTACACTTTGTCTTATTTATCTTTTGAAATATTTTTTAGTGTCTGTTTCATTTATATCTGCTGTGAGCTTTATTATTTCCTTCCTTCTACCAATTTTGGGTTTAGTTTGTTTTTGATGTTCTAGTTACTTGAAGTGTATAATTTTGCTTTGTGATTTGAAAATCTTTCTTCTTTTTTGGTGTAGGCTTTTATTGCTATAAATTTCCCTCTTAGAACTGCTTTTGCTACGTTCCATAGGTTTGGGTATGTTGGATTTTCATTCTTACTTGTCTCAGTGACTTTTGAAATTTTCCTATTAATGTCTTAATGAGACCTATTGATTTCTTGGGTGCATGCTATTTAATTTCCATGTTTTCATAAAATTTCCAAGGGCTTTCCTGTTGTTGATTTCTGGCTTTATATCCCTGTAATCAGAAAAGATACTTCATATGATATCTGTCTTCTTAAGTTTGTTAAGACTTATTATGTGTCATAATGTATGATTGGTCCTAGAGAATGTTTGGTGTACAGTTGAGAATAATTTGTATTCTGCAGCTGTTGGATGATGTATTAGTCTGTTTTCATACTGCTGATAAAGACATACCCGAGACTGGGTAATTTACAGAGAAAAAGAGGTTTAGTGGACTCATAGTTCCACGTGGCTGGGGAGGTCTCCCAATCATGATGGAAGGCGAAAGGCACATCTTACATGGTAGCAAACAAAATAGAATTGAGAACCAAGTGAAAGGGTTCCCCCTTATAAAACCATCAGATCTTGTTAGACGTATTCACTACCACAAGAACAGTATGGGGGAAACCGCCCCCATGATTCAATTATCTCCCACTGGTTCCCTCCCACAACATGTATGAATTATGGGAGCTATAATCAAGATGAGATTTGGGTGGGGATATACAGCCAAACCATATCAGGTGAGATCTTCTTTACCTGCTAGGTCCATTTGGTCTATGGTATAGTTTGAGTCTGTCATTTTTTGGTTGATTTTCTCTTCATAGAATCTGTCCATTTTTAAAGTGGAGTGTTGAAATTTCCTACTAATATTGTATTGCAGTCTATCTCTACCTTTAAATCTAATATTTGCTTTACATATCTGGTTGTTCTGGTGTTGGGTACATATATAGTTACACCTAAGTAACATATATGTTACGTCCTCGTATTGAATTGGGCCTTTTATCATTTCATTATACAGTGACATTCTTTTTTTATATAGTTCTTTTATTTAAAGCCTTTTAAAATATGACATGACTGTGGCTACTCCTGCTTGCTTTTCATTTGTTTGCATAAAATATATTTTTCCATCTCTTCACTTTCAGTCTATTTGTCTTTAATAGTGAGGTAAGTATCATGTAGGCAGCACATAGGTGGGTTTTGCTATCTGAATCCATTCATCCACTTTATATCTTTTAAGTAGAGTTTAATCCACTTCTATTGAAGTTTATTATTGATAAATTAGGACTTCCTTCTACCATTTCATTAGTTGTTTTTTAGATTACTTGTTCACTTCTTCCTTTCTTATTGTTCATCCCTCTAGTTTGGCGGTTTTCTGTGGTGCTAAGCTTTGTTTCTTTTCCCTTTTTTGGTGTGTGTGTGTGTATCTGCTGTAATTTCTTTCTTTCTTGTTAGTGAAACTAACATACAGAGTCCTGTATTTGTAACAGACTATTTTACACTGATAACAACTTAACTTCTGTCACATAAAAATACTCTTGACTTCTCCCCCCCACACACACAATTTATATTTTTGTTACCTTACATTGCATCTTTATGAATGGTAGACTCCATGGAACATAGGATCTATGTCACAACTAAATCAACTATTTAATGGCAGCATTAAAGCAGCCCAAAGAATGTGAAAAACTGGTGTGGGTGTATTTAACTTTTTAAAAACTATGTTTCATAATGTTTTCATTAAAAAGTCTTTATCAGTTTGCTAATGCCTAATTTTTACAACCAGCCACCATAGATTTTACAGGATAAATATATTATTTCAGTGGTAATTGAAGCAGAATTTTTGTTGCTCTTCTTACCCTTAGAGATTGTGTATTATCCTCAGACGTAATTCTTTGATTTTTTTTTCTTTTCATGTTGTTACACATAGTTACCAACAATCAACGTGAGAATAACCTTTGAATATTTTCAAGCATTAAGATTTGTTTATACAGCTGCACAATTAGACAACCAACACTCTTGGGTCTTTACCTCTCAGCATACACCTGATTATTAACTTAAAGGTATGATGGGAAAAGTATCAATTTTTGTTGGTCACCTAGATTTGGAAATATGTAATAACTATAAGCTTGGGTCTGCTTCTTCAGAAGCCTAGGAATTGGAGTGATGGTTCTCTGAAGAGGCTGGAAACAAAGTATGTGTTTCCAGAAGGCTTAATAGAATATGTTGAGACATAGGCCATTAACACAAAAGTGAAAGAAATGCAAAAAATGTATGAAAGTAAGGATTTGAGAAGGGAAATTTTATTTTTAAGTCTAAGATTCCTATGAATTATATGAAAATAAATGTCCTATCCTTAAAATTAGCCAAAGGAAGCACTTTACTTATCAATATGATATGACTTTTCATACTCTTATCTAAAGATATCCTAAACTAAGATCCAGTTTTCTAAGTAAAGACGTTTTAATCATGCTTTAAAGCATGTTAGATGATTCCTACCACATCACATCATGTTGTTTACATGTATGATTTAAACTGCATTTATTCTTCAACTCACTGGTTCCTTAGGCTTCTTATCTTTCCTTGCACGCTTAGATAATTTTATGTTAAATTGATTTTTAGAAGTTTAGTTGCTGGGCGTAGTGGCTGTCGCCTGTAAACCCAGTACTATGGGAATTCAAGGCAGGTGTATTGCTTGAGTCTTGGAGTTTGAGGCCTGCCTGGGAAAGATGACAAACCCCATTGGTACAAAAATAAAAATATTAGCTGGATATGGTGGCACATGCCTGTGGTCCCAGCTACTCCAAGGCTGAGGTGGGAGGATGGCTTGAGTCCGAGAGGCAGAGGTGTGAGCCAAGATCATGCCCTGCTCTTCAGCCTGGGCAACCAAGCCAGACCCTGTTTCAAAAAAAAAAAATCTAGTGAGATTTGATTTCTATTTCTATGTGATTCTAAACTAGGAGAGCTTCAAGGCTAATGACTATTAAAAAATGGCCATTGCTACTTGCATTTTCTATGAAGCCAGCATACACAGCAACGTGCAACCTAAAAACCAAGCTATTTAATAAGTAGCTTAGATTTCAGGTTTGATTGTCTTTGAGGTTTGATTATTGCAGAGATCAATTGCCAGAAAAAATATAGACTAATTCTGTATTTGGTCCTTTTATCATATGAAACATCCCATCGTTGGGTATAAATTAAGAGCAAATATGGATGTTTATACCGATAGCGGTGCAGATATTTCCATGTTTCTACAGATAGCGGTGTAGATATTTCCATGTTCATACAGATAGTGGTGTAGATATTTCCATGTTCATACAGATAGCGGTGTAGCTATTTCCATGCTCATACAGATAGCGGTGTAGATATTTCCATGTTCATCCAGATGGCTGTGTAGATATATCCATGTTCATACAGATGGCGGTGAAGATATTTCCATGCTCATACAGATAGCGGTGTAGATAGTTTCATGTTCATACAGATAGTGGTGTAGATATTTCCATGTTCATACAGATAGAGGGGCTGATATTTCCATGTTCATACAGATAGCGGTGCTGATATTTCCATGTTTATACAGGTAGCGGTGTAGATATTTCCATGTTTATGCAGATAGCGGTGTAGATATTTCCATGTTTATACAGATAGCGGTGTAGATATTTCCATGTTTACACAGATAGCGGTGCAGATTTCTCCATCTTAATACAGATGGCGGTGCAGATATTTATATGTTCATACAGATGGCCGTGCAGATATTTCCATGTTCATACAGATGGCGGTGTAGATATTTCCATGTTCATACAGATAGCGGTGTAGATATTTCCATGTGTAAAGAGATAGCTGTGTAGATATTTCCATGTAAATGCAGATAGATGTGAAGATATTTCCATTTTCATGCAGATAGCGGTGTAGATATTTCCATGTTTATACAGATAGCGGTGAAGATGTATGCATGTTTACACAGATAGCGGTGTAGATATTTCCATGTTCATCCAGATGGCTGTGTAGATATATCCATGTTCATACTGATGGCGGTGAAGATATTTCCATGTTCATACAGATAGCGGTGTAGATCTTTCCATGTTCATACAGATAGCGGTGTAGATATTTCCATGTTCATAGAGATAGAGGTGTAGCTATTTCCATGTTCATACAGATAGCGGTGTAGATATTTCCATGTTCATCCAGATGGCTGTGAAGATATATCCATGTTCATATAGGTGGCGGTGAAGATATTTCCATGTTCATACAGATAGTGGTGTAGATATTTCCATCTTCATACAGATAGCGGTGTAGATACCTCCATCTTAATACAGATGGTGGTGTAGATATTTGTATGTTAATACAGATGGCGTTGCAGATATTTCCATGTACATACAGATGGCGGTATAGATATTTCCATGTTTATAGAGATAGCGGTGTAGTTATTTCCATGTGTAAAGAGATAGCTTTGTAGATATTTCCATGTACATGCAGATAGCTGTGTAGATATTTCCATTTTCATGCAGATAGCGGTGTAGATATTTCCATGTTCAAACAGATAGCGGTGTAGATATTTCCATGTTCATACAGATAGCGCTGTAGATATTTCCATGTTTATACAGATAGCGGTGAAGATTTATGCAAGTTTACACAGATAGCGGTGTAGATATTTCCATGTTCATACAGATAGGGGTGTAGATATTTCCATGTTCATCCAGATGGCTGTGTAGATATATCCAAGTTCATACAGATGGCGGGGAAGATATTTCCATGTTCATACAGATAGCGGTGTAGATATTTCCATGTTCATACAGATAGCGGTGTAGATATTTCCATGTTCATACAGATAGCGGTATAGCTATTTCCATGTTCATACATATAGCGGTGTAGATATTTCCATGTTCATCCAAATGGCTGTGTAGATATATCCATGTTCATACAGACGCGGTGAAGATATTTCCATGTTCATACAGATAGCGGTGTAGATATTTCCATGTTCATACAGATAGTGGTGTAGATAATTCCATGTTCATACAGATAGCGGTGTAGCTATCTCCATGTTCATACAGATAGCGGTGTAGATATTTCCATGTTCATCCAGATGGCTGTGTAGATATTTCCATGTTCATACAGATAGCGGTGCTGATATTTCCATGTTTATACAGGTAGCAGTGTAGATATTTCCATGTTTATACAGATAGCGCTGTAGATATTTCCATGTTTATACAGATAGCGGTGAAGATGTATGCATGTTTACACAGATAGCGGTGCAGATATTTCCATGTTCATACAGATAGCGGTGTAGATATTTCCATGTTCATACAGATAGCGGTGTAGATATCTCCATCTTAATACAGATGGCAGTGTAGATATTTATATGTTCATACAAATGGCCGTGCAGATATTTCCAAGTTCATACAGATGGCGGTGTAGATATTTCCATGTTCATACAGATAGCGGTGTAGTTATTTCCATGTTCAAAGAGATAGCTGTGTAGATATTTCCATGTATATGCAGATAGCAGTGTAGATATTTCCATTTTCATGCAGATAGCGGTTTAGATATTTCCATGTTCAAACAGATAGCAGTGTAGATATTTCCATTTTCATGCAGATAGCGGTGTAGATATTTCCATGTTTACACAGATAGCGGTGAAGATGTTTGCATGTTTACACAGATAGCTGTGTGGATATTTCCATGTTCATACAGATAGCGGTGTAGATATTTCCATGTTCATCCAGATGGCTGTGTAGATATACCCATGTTCATAGAGATAGCGGTGTAGATATTTCCATGTTCATACAGATAGTGGTGTAGATATTTCTATGTTCATACAGATAGCGGTGTAGCTATTTCCATGTTCATACAGGTAGCAGTGTAGATATTTCCATGTTCTTACAGATAGCGGTGTAGATATTTCAATGTTCATACAGATAGCGGTGCTGATATTTCCATGTTTATACAGGTAGCGGTGCAGATATTTCCATGTTTATACAGATAGCGGTGTAGATATTTCCAGGTTTATACAAATAGCGGTGTAGATATCTCCATCTTAATACAGATGGCGGTGTAGTTATTTATATGTTCATACAGATGGCGGTGCAGATATTTCCATGTTCGTACAGATGGCGGTGGAGATATTTGCATGTTCATACAGATGGCGGTATAGCTATTTACATGTTCATGGAGATAGCGGTGTAGATATTTCCATGTTAATCCAGATGGCTGTGTAGAGATATCCATGTTCATACAGATGGCGGTGAAGATATTTCCATGTTCATACAGATGGCGGTGTAGATATTTCCATATTCATACAGATAGTGGTGTAGATATTTCCATGTTCTTACAGATAGGGGGGCTGATATTTCCATGTTCATACAGATAGCGGTGCTGATATTTCCATGTTTATACAGGTAGCGGTGTAGATATTTCCAGGTTTATACAGATAGCGGTGTAGACATTTCCATGTTTATACAGATAGCGGTGTAGATATTTCCATGTTTATACAGATAGAGGTGTAGATATCTCCATCTTAATACAGATGGCAGTTTGGATATTTATATGTTCATACAGATGGCCGTGCAGATATTTCCATGTTCATACAGATGGCGGTGTAGATATATCCATGTTCATACAGATAGCGGTGTAGTTTTTTCCATGTGTAAAGAGATAGCTGTGTAGATATTTCCATGTATACGCAGATAGCTGTGTAGATATTTCCATTTTCATGCAGATAGCGGTTTAGATATTTCCATGTTCAAACAGATAGCGGTGTAGATATTTCCATGTTCATACAGATAGCTTTGTAGATATATCCATGTTTATACAGATAGCGGCGAAGATGTATGCATGTTTACACAGATAGCGGTGTAGATATTTACATGTTTATACAGATAGCGGTGTAGATATTTCCATGTTCATACAGATAGTGCTGTAGATATTTCCATGTTCATACAGATAGCGGTGCAGCTATTTCCATGTTCTTTCAGATAGCGGTGTAGATATTTCCATGTTCGTACAGATAGCGGTGTAGATATTTCCATGTTCATACAGATAGCGGTGCTTATATTTCCATGTTTATACAGATAGCGGTGTAGATATTTCCATGTTCATACAGATATCGGTGTAGATATTTGCATGTTTATACAGATAGCGGTGAAGATGTATGCATGTTTGCACAGATAGCGGTGTAGATATTTTCATGGTCATACAGATATCGGTGAAGATATTTCCATGTTCATAAAGATAGCGGTGTAGATATTTCCATGTTCATACAGATAGCGGTGTAGATATTTCCATGTTCATTCAGATAGCGGTGTAGATATTTCCATGTTCATCCAGAAGGCTGTGTAGATATTTCCATGTTCATACAGATAGCGGTGCTGATATTTCCATGTTTATATAGGTAGCAGTGTAGATATTTCCATGTTCATACAGATAGCGGTGTAGATATTTCCATGTTTATACAGATAGCGGTGTAGATATTTCCATGTTTATAGAGATAGCGGTGTGGATATCTCCATCTTAATACAGATGGTGGTGTAGATATTTATATGTTCATGCAGATGGCGGTGCAGATATTTCCATGTTCATACAGATGGCGGTGTAGATATTTCTATGTTTATAGAGATAGCGGTGTAGTTATTTCCATGTGTAAAGAAATAGCTTTGTAGATATTTCCATGTATATGCAGATAGCTCTGTAGATATTTCCATTTTCATGCTGATAGCGGTGTAGATATTTCCATGTTCATACAGATAGCGGTGGAGATATTTCCATGTTTATACAGATAGCGGTGAAGATGTATGCATGTTTACACAGATAGCGGTGTAGATATTTCCATGTTCATTCAGGTAGCGGTGTACATATTTCCATGTTCATCCAGAAGGCTGTGTAGATATATCCATGTTCATACAGATGGCGGTGAAGATATTTCCATGTTCATACAGATAGCGGTGTAGATCTTTCCATGTTCATACAGATAGCGGTGTAGATATTTCCATGTTCATACAGATAGAGGTGTAGCTATTTCCATGTTCATACAGATTGCGGCGTAGATATTTCCATGTTCATCCAGATGGCTGTGTAGATATATCCATGTTCATACAGATGGCGGTGAAGATATTTCCATGTTCATACAGATAGCAGTGTAGATATTTCCATGTTCATACAGATAGCGGTGTAGATATTTCTATGTTCATCCAGATGGCTGTGTAGATATATCCATGTTCATTCAGATGGCGGTGAAGATATTTCCATGTTCATATAGATAGCGGTGTAGATATTTCCATGTTCATACAGATAGCTGTGTAGATATTTCCATGTTCATACAGACAGCGGTGTAGATATTTCCATGTTCATACAGATAGTGGTGTAGATATTTCCATGTTCATACATATAGCGGTGTAGCTATTTCCATGTTCATACAGATAGCGGTGTAGATATTTCCATGTTCATAGAGATAGCGGTGTAGATATTTCCATGTTCATACAGATAGCGGTGCTGATATTTCCATGTTTATACAGGTAGCAGTGTAGATATTTCCATGTTTATACAGATAGCGGTGTAGATATTTCCATGTTTATACAGATAGCGCTGTAGATATTTTCATGTTTATACAGATAGCGGTGTAGGTATCTCCATCTTAATACAGATGGCGGTGTAGATGTTTATATGTTCATACAGATGGCGGTGCAGATATTTCCATGTTCATACAGATGGCGCTGTAGATATTTCCATGTTTATAGAGACTGTGGTGTAGATATTTCCATGTGTAAAGATTTAGCTTTGTAAATATTTCCATGTATATGCAGATAGCTGTGTAGATATTTCCATTTTCATGCAGATAGCGGTGTAGATATTTCCATGTTCAAACAGATAGCTGTGTAGATATTTCCATGTTCATACAGATAGCGGTGAAGATATTTTCATGTTTATACAGATAGCGGTGAAGATGTATGCATGTTAACACAGATAGCGGTGTAGATATTTCCAAGTTCATACAGATAGCGTCGTAGATATTTCCATGTTCATCCAGATGGCTGTGTAGATATATCCATGTTCATACAGATGGCGGTGAAGATATTTCCATGTTCATGCAGACAGAGGTGTAGATATTTCCATGTTCATACAGATAGCGGTGTAGACATTTCCATGTTCATACTGATAGCGGTGAAGATGTATGCATGTTAACACAGATAGCGGTGTAGATATTTCCAAGTTCATACAGATAGCGGTGTAGATATTTCCATGTTCAAACAGATAGCTGTGTAGATATTTCCATGTTCATACAGATAGCGGTGTAGATATTTCCATGTTTATACAGATAGCGGTGAAGATGTATGCATGTTAACACCCATAGCGGTGTAGATATTTCCATGTTCATACAGATAGCGGTGTAGATATTTCCATATTCATCCAGATGGCTGTGTAGATATATCCATGTTCATACAGATGGCGGTGAAGATATTTCCATGTTCATACAGATAGCGGTGTAGATATTTCCATGTTCATACAGATAGCGGTGTAGATATTTCCATGTTCATACAGATAGCGGTGTAGCTATTTCCATGTTCATACAGATAGCGGTGTAGATATTTCCATGTTCATCCAGAAGGGTGTGTAGATAAATCCATGTTCATACAGATGGTGGTGAAGATATTTCCATGTTCATACAGATAGCGGTGTAGATATTTCCATGTTTATACAGATATCGGAGTAGATATTTCCATGTTTATACAGATTGCGGAGTAGATATCTCCATCTTAATACAGATGGCGGTGTAGATAATTATATGATCATACAGATGGCGGTGCAGATATTTCCATGTTCATACAGATGGCGGTGTAGATATTTCCATGTTTATAGAGGTAGCGGTGTAGTTATTTCCATGTGTAAAGAGATAGCTGTATAGATATTTCCATGTATATGCAGATAGCTTTGTAGATATTTCCATTTTCATGCAGATAGCAGTGTAGATATTTCCATGTTCAAACAGATAGTGGTGTAGATATTTCCATGTTCATACAGATAGCAGTGTAGATATTTCCATGTTTAAACAGATAGTGGTGAAGATGTATACATGTTTACAGAGATAGCGGTGTAGATATTTCCATGCTCATACAGATAGCGGTGTAGATATTTCCGTGTTCATCCAGATGGCTGTGTAGATATATCCATGTTCATACAGATGGCGGTGAAGATATTTACATGTTCATACAGATAGCGGTGTAGATATTTCCATGTTCATACAGATAGCGGTGTAGATATTTCCATGTTCATACAGGTAGCGGTGTAGATATTTCCATGTTCATCCAGATGGCTGTGTAGATATATCCATGTTCATACAGATGGCGGTGAAGATATTTCCATGTTCATACAGTTAGCGGTGTAGATCATTCCATGTTCATACAGATAGCGGTGTAGATATTTCCATGTTCATACAGATAGAGGTGTAGCTATTTCCATGTTCATACATATTGCGGCGTAGATATTTCCATGTTCATCCAGATGGCTGTGTAGATATATCTATGTTCATACAGATGGTGGTGAAGATATTTCCATGTTCATACAGATATCGGTGTAGATATTTCCATGTCCATACAGATAGCAGTGTAGGTATTTCCATGTTCATACAGATAGCGGTGCTGATATTTCCATGTTTATACAGGTAGCGGTGTAGATATTTCCATGTTTATACAGATAGTGGTGTAGATATTTTCATGTTTATACAGATGGCTGTGCAGATATTTCCATGTTCATACAGATGGTGGTGCAGATATTTCCATGTTTATAGAGATAGAGGTGTAGTTATTTCCATGTGTAAAGAAATAGCTTTGTAGATATTTCCGTGTATATGCAGATAGCTGTGTAGATATTTCCATTTTCATGCAGATAGCGGTGTAGATATTTCCATGTTCAGATAGCGGTGTAGATATTTCCATGTTCATACAGATAGCGGTGTAGATATTTCCATGTTTATACAGATAGCGGTGAAGATGTATGCATGTTTGCACAGATAGCGGTGTAGATATTTCCATGTTCATACAGATAGCGGTGTAGATATTTCCATGTTCATACAGATAGCGGTGTAGATATTTCCATGTTCATCCAGAAGGCTGTGTAGATATTTCCATGTTCATACAGATAGCGGTGTTGATAGTTCCATGTTTATAGAGGTAGCCGTGTAGATATTTCCATGTTTATACAGATAGCGGTGCAGATATTTCCATGTTCATACAGATAGCGGTGTAGATATTTCCATGTTTATACAGATAGCGGTGTAGATATCTCCATCTTAATACAGATGGCGGTGTAGATATTTATATGTTCATACAGATGGCGGTGCAGATATTTCCATGTTCATACAGATGGCGGTGTAGATATTTCCATGTTTATAGAGATAGCAGTGTAGTTATTTCCATGTGTAAAGAAATAGCTTTGTAGATATTTCCATGTTCATCCAGAAGGCTGTGTAGATATTTCCATGTTCATACAGATAGCGGTGCTGATATTTCCATGTTTATACAGGTAGCGGTGTAGATATTCCCATGTGTATACAGATAGCGGTGTAGATATTTCCATGTTTATACAGATAGAGGTGAAGATGAATGCATGTTTACACAGTTAGCGGTGCAGATATTTCCATGTTCATACAGATAGCGGTGTAGATATTTCCATGTTCATCCAGATGGCTGAGTATATATATCCATGTTCATTCAGATGGCGGTGAAGATATTTCCATGTTCATACAGATAGCGGTGTAGATATTTCCATGTTCATACAGATAGCTGTGTAGATATTTCCATGTTAATACAGACAGCGGTGTAGATATTTCCATGTTCATACAGATAGAGGTGTAGATATTTCCGTGTTCATCCAGATGGCTGTGTAGATATATCCATGTGCATACAGATGGCGGTGAAGATATTTCCATGTTCATGCAGATAGCGGTGTAGATATTTCCATGTTTATACAGAGAGCGGTGTAGATATCTCCATCTTAATACAGATGGCGGTGTAGATATTTATATGTTCATACACATGGCGGTGCAGATATTTCCATGTTCATTCAGATGGCGGTGTAGATATTTCCATGTTCATTCAGATGGCGGTGTAGATATTTCCATGTGTAAAGAAATAGCTTTGTAGATATTTCCATATACATGCAGAGAGCTGTGTAGATATTTCCATTTTCATGCAGATAGCGGTGTAGATATTTCCATGTTCAAACAGATAGCTGTGTAGATATTTCCATGTTCATACAGATAGCGGTGTAGATATTTCCATGTTTATACAGGTAGCGGTGTAGATATTTCCATGTTTATACAGATAGCGGTGTAGATATTTCCATGTTTATACAGATAGCCGTGTAGATATTTCCATGTTTATACAGATAGCGGTGTAGATATCTCCATCTTAATAGAGATGGCGGTGTAGATATTTATATGTTCATAGAGATGGCGGTGCAGATATTTCCATGTTCATACAGATGGTGGTGTAGATATTTCCATGTTTATAGAGGTAGCGGTGTAGTTATTTCCATGTGTAAAGAAATAGCTTTGTAGATATTTCCGTGTATATGCAGAAAGCTGTGTAGATATTTCCATTTTCATGCAGATAGCGGTGTAGATATTTCCATGTTCAAACAGATAGCGGTGTAGATATTTCCATCTTCATACAGATAGCGGTGTAGATATTTCCATGTTTATACAGATAGCGGTGTAGATATTTCCATGTCCATACAGATAGCGGTGTAGATATTTCCATGCTCATCCAGAAGGCTGTGTAGATATTTCCATGTTCATACAGATAGCGGTGCTGATATTTCCATGTTTATACAGGTAGCGGTGTAGATATTTCCATGTTTATACAGATAGCGGTGTAGATATTTCCATGTTTATACAGATAGCGGTGTAGATATTTCCATGTTTATACAGATAGCGGTGTAGATATTTCCATGTTTATACAGATAGCGGTGTAGATATTTCCATGTTTATACAGATAGCGGTGTAGATATCTCCATCTTAATACAGATGGCGGTGTAGATATTTATATATTCATACTGATGGCGGTGCAGATATTTCCAAGTTCATACAGATGGCGGTGTCGATATTTCCATGTTTATAGAGATAGCGGTGTAGTTATTTCCATGTGTAAAGAAATAGCTTTGTAGATATTTCCGTGTATATGCAGATAGCTGTGTAGATATTTCCATGTTCATACAGACAGCGGTGCTATTACTTCCATGTTCATCCAGATGGCTGTGTAGATATATCCATCTTCATACAGATGGCGGTGAATATATTTCCATGTTCATACAGATATCGGTGTAGATATTAACATGTTTATTCAGGTAGCCGTGTTGATATTTCCATGTTTATACAGATAGCGGTGTAGATATTTCCATGTTTATACAGATAGCGGTGTAGATATTTTCATGTTTATACAGATAGCGGTGTAGATATCTCCATCTTAATACAGATGGCGGTATAGATATTTATATGCTCATACAGATGGCGGTGCAGATATTTCCTTGTTCATTCAGATGGCGGTGTAGATATTTCCATGTTTATAGAGATTGCGGTGAAGATATTTCCATGTGTAAAGAAATAGCTTTGTAGATATTTCCATGTAGATGCAGAGTGCTGTGTAGATATTTCCATTTTCATGCAGATAGCGGTGTAGATATTTCCATGTTCAAACAGATAGCTGTGTAGACATTTCCATGTTCATACAGATAGCGGTGTAGATATTTCCATGTTTATACAGATAGCGGTGAAGATGTATGCATGTTAACACAGATAGCGGTGTAGATATTTCCATGTTCATACAGATAGCGGTGTAGATATTTCCATATTCATCCAGATGACTGTGTAGATATATACATGTTCATACAGATGGCGGTGAAGATATTTCCATGTTCATACAGATAGCGGTGTTGATATTTCCATTTTCATACAGATAGCGGTGTAGATATTTCCATGTTCATCCAGAAGGCTATGTAGATATTTCCGTGTTCATAGAGATAGCGGTGCTGATATTTCCATGTTGATACAGGTAGCGGTGTAGATATTTCCATGTTCATACAGATAGCGGTGTAGATATTTCCATGTTCATACAGATAGCGGTGTAGATATTTCCATGTTCATACAGATAGCTGTGTAGCTATTTCCATGTTCATACAGATAGCGGTGTAGATATTTCCATGTTCATCCAGATGGGTGTGTAGATAAATCCATGTTCATACAGATGGCGGTGAAGATATTTCCATGTTCATACAGATAGCGGTGTAGATATTTCCATATTCATACAGATGGCGGTGTAGATATTTCCATGTTTATAGAGATAGCGGTGTAGTTATTTCCATGTGTAAAGAAATAGCTTTGTAGATATTTCCATGTATATGCAGATAGCTTTGTAGATATTTCCATTTTCATGCAGATAGCGGTGTAGATATTTCCATGTTCAAACAGTTAGCGGTGTAGATATTTCCAAGTTCATACAGATAGCGGTGTAGATATTTCCATGTTTATACAGATAGCGGTGAAGATGTATGCATGTTTGCACAGATAGTGGTGTAGATATTTCCATGTTCATACAGATAGCGGTGTAAATATTTCCATGTTCATACAGATAGTGGTGTAGATATTTCCATGTTCATACAGATAGCGGTGTAGATATTTCCATGTTCATACAGATAGCGGTGTAGATATTTCCATGTTCATCCTGAAGGCTGTGTAGATATTTCCATGTTCATACAGAGAGCGGTGCTGATATTTCCATGTTGATACAGGTAGCGGTGTAGATATTTCCATGTTCATACAGATAGTGGTGTAGATATTTCCATGTTCATACAGATAGCGGTGTAGATATTTCCATGTTCATACAGATAGCGGTGTAGCTATTTCCATGTTCATACAGATAGCGGTGTAGATATTTCCATGTTCATCCAGATGGGTGTGTAGATAAATCCATGTTCATACAGATGGCGGTGAAGATATTTCCATGTTCATACAGATAGCGGTGTAGATATTTCCATGTTTATACAGATATCGGTGTAGATATTTCCATGTTTATACAGATAGCCTAGTAGATATCTCCATCTTAATACAGATGGCGGTGTAGATATTTATATGATCATACAGATGGCGGTGCAGATATTTCCATGTTCATACAGATGGTGGTGTAGATATTTCCATGTTTATAGAGATAGCGGTGTATTTATTTCCATGTGTAAAGAGATAGCTGTATAGATAATTCCATGTACATGCAGATAGCTTTGTAGATATTTCCATTTTCATGCAGATAGCGGTGTAGATATTTCCATGTTCAAACAGATAGCGGTGCAGATATTTCCATGTTCATACAGATAGCTGTGTAGATATTTCCATGTTTAAACAGATAGTGGTGAAGATGTATACATGTTTACACAGATAGCGGTGTAGATATTTCCATGCTCATACAGATAGCGGTGTAGATACTTCCGTGTTCATCCAGATGGCTGTGTAGATATATCCATGTTCATACAGATGGCGGTGAAGATATTTCCATGTTCATACAGATAGCGGTGTAGATATTTCCATGTTCATACAGACAGCGGTGTAGATATTTCCATGTTCATACAGATAGTGGTGTAGATATTTCCATGTTCATACAGATAGCGGTGTAGCTATTTCCATGTTCATACAGATAGCGGTGTAGATATTTCCATGTTCATAGAGATAGCGGTGTAGATATTACCATGGTCATACAGATAGCGGTGCTGATATTTCCATGTTTATACAGGTAGCGGTGTAGATAACTCCATGTTTATACAGATAGCGGTGTAGATATTTCCATGTTCATACAGATAGCGGTGTAGATATTTCCTTGTTTATACAGATAGCGGTGTAGATATTTCCATGTTTATACAGATAGTGGTGTATATATTTCCATGTTAATAGAGATAGAGGTGTAGTTATTTCCATGTTCATACAGATAGCGGTGCTGATATTTCCATGTTTATACAGATAGCGATGTAGATATTTCCATGTTTATACAGATAGCGGTATAGATATTTCCATGTTCATACAGATAGCGGTGTGGTTATTTCCATGTTCATACAGATACCGGTGCTGATATTTCCATGTTTAAACAGATAGCGGTGTAGATATCTCCATCTTAATACAGATGGCGGTGTAGATATTTATATGTTCATACAGATGGCGGTGCAGATATTTCCATGTTCATACAGATGGTGGTGTAGATATTTCCATGTTTATAGAGATAGCAGTGTAGTTATTTCCATGTGTAAAGAAGTAGCTTTGTAGATATTTCCGTGTATATGCAGATAGCTGTGTAAATATTTCCATTTTCATGCAGATAGCGGTGTAGATATTTCCATGTTCAAACAGTTAGCGGTGTAGATATTTCCATGTTCATACAGATAGCGGTGTAGATATTTCCATGTTTATACAGATAGCGGTGAAGATGTATGCATGTTTGCACAGACAGTGGTGTAGATATTTCCATGTTCATACAGATAGCGGTGTAAATATTTCCATGTTCATACAGATAGTGGTGTAGATATTTCCATGTTCATACAGATAGCGGTGTAGATATTTCCATGTTCATACAGATAGCGGTGTAGATATTTCCATGTTCATCCAGAAGGCTGTGTAGATATTTCCATGTTCATAGAGATAGCGGTGCTGATATTTCCATGTTGATACAGGTAGCGGTGTAGATATTTCCATGTTCATACAGATAGCGGTGTAGATATTTCCATGTTCATACAGATAGCGGTGTAGATATTTCCATGTTCATACAGATAGCGGTGTAGCTATTTCCATGTTCATACAGATAGCGGTGTAGATATTTCCATGTTCATCCAGATGGGTGTGTACATAAATCCATGTTCATACAGATGGCGGTGAAGATATTTCCATGTTCATACAGATAGCGGTGTAGATATTTCCATGTTTATACAGATATCGGTGTAGATATTTCCATGTTTATACAGATAGCGGAGTAGATATTTCCATCTTAATACAGATGGCAGTGTAGATATTTATATGATCATACAGATGGCGGTGCAGACATTTCCATGTTCATACAGATGGTGGTGTAGATATTTCCATGTTTATAGAGATAGCGGTGTAGTTATTTCCAAGTGTAAAGAGATAGCTGTATAGATATTTCCATGTATATGCAGATAGCTTTGTAGATATTTCCATTTTCATGCAGATAGCGGTGTAGATATTTCCATGTTCAAACAGATAGCGGTGTAGATATTTCCATGTTCATACAGATAGCTGTGTAGATATTTCCATGTTTAAACAGATAGTGGTGAAGATGTATACATGTTTACACAGATAGCGGTGTAGATATTTCCATGCTCATACAGATAGCGGTGTAGATATTTCCGTGTTCATCCAGATGGCTGTGTAGATATATCCATGTTCATACAGATGGCGGTGAAGATATTTCCATGTTCATACAGATAGTGGTGTAGATATTTCCATGTTCATAGAGATAGCGGGGTAGATATTTCCATGTTTTTACAGAGAGTGGTGTATATATTTCCACGTTTACAGAGATAGCGGTGTAGTTATTTCCATGTGTAAAGAGATAGCTTTGTAGATATTTCCATGTATATGCAGATAGCTGTGTAGATATTTCCATTTTCATGCAGATAGCGGTGTAGATATTTCCATGTTCATACAGATAGCGGTGTAGATATTTCCATGTTCATACAGATAGCGGTGCTGATATTTCCATGTTTATACAGGTAGCGGTGTAGATATTTCCATGTTTATACAGATAGCGGTGTAGATATTTCCATGTTTATACAGATAGCGGTGTAGATATTTCCATGTTTATACAGATAGCGGTGTAGATATATCCATCTTAATACAGATGGCGGTGTAGATATTTATATGTTCATTCAGATGGCGGTGCAGATATTTCCATGTTCATACAGATGGTGGTGTAGATATTTCCACGTTTATAGAGATAGCGGTGTAGTTATTTCCATGTGTAAAGAAATAGCTTTTTAGATATTTCCGTGTATATGCAGATAGCTGTGTAAATATTTCCATTTTCATGCAGATAGCGGTGTAGATATTTCCATGTTCAAACAGATAGCGGTGTAGATATTTCCATGTTCATACAGATAGCGGTGTAGATATTTCCATGTTTATACAGATAGCAGTGAAGATGTATGCATGTTTGCACAGATAGTGGTGTAGATATTTCCATGTTCATACAGATAGCGGTGTAAATATTTCCATGTTCATACAGATAGTGGTGTAGATATTTCCATGTTCATGAAGATAGCTGTGTATATATTTCCATGTTCATACACATAGCGGTGTAGATATTTCCTTGTTCATCCAGAAGGCTGTGTAGATATTTCCATGTTCATACAGATAGCGGTGCTGATATTTCCATGTTTATACAGGTAGCGGTGTAGATATTTCCATGTTTATACAGATAGCGGTGTAGATATTTCCATGTTTATACAGATAGCGGTGTAGATATTTCCATGTTTATACAGATAGCGGTGTAGATATTTCCATGTTTATACAGATAGCGGTGTAGATATTTCCATGTTTATACAGATAGCGGTGTAGATATCTCCATCTTAATACAGATGGCGGTGTAGATATTTATATATTCATACTGATGGCGGTGCAGATATTTCCAAGTTCATACAGATGGCGGTGTCGATATTTCCATGTTTATAGAGATAGCGGTGTAGTTATTTCCATGTGTAAAGAAATAGCTTTGTAGATATTTCCGTGTATATGCAGATAGCTGTGTAGATATTTCCATGTTCATACAGACAGCGGTGCTATTACTTCCATGTTCATCCAGATGGCTGTGTAGATATATCCATCTTCATACAGATGGCGGTGAATATATTTCCATGTTCATACAGATATCGGTGTAGATATTAACATGTTTATTCAGGTAGCCGTGTTGATATTTCCATGTTTATACAGATAGCGGTGTAGATATTTCCATGTTTATACAGATAGCGGTGTAGATATTTTCATGTTTATACAGATAGCGGTGTAGATATCTCCATCTTAATACAGATGGCGGTATAGATATTTATATGCTCATACAGATGGCGGTGCAGATATTTCCTTGTTCATTCAGATGGCGGTGTAGATATTTCCATGTTTATAGAGATTGCGGTGAAGATATTTCCATGTGTAAAGAAATGGCTTTGTAGATATTTCCATGTAGATGCAGAGTGCTGTGTAGATATTTCCATTTTCATGCAGATAGCGGTGTAGATATTTCCATGTTCAAACAGATAGCTGTGTAGACATTTCCATGTTCATACAGATAGCGGTGTAGATATTTCCATGTTTATACAGATAGCGGTGAAGATGTATGCATGTTAACACAGATAGCGGTGTAGATATTTCCATGTTCATACAGATAGCGGTGTAGATATTTCCATATTCATCCAGATGACTGTGTAGATATATACATGTTCATACAGATGGCGGTGAAGATATTTCCATGTTCATACAGATAGCGGTGTTGATATTTCCATTTTCATACAGATAGCGGTGTAGATATTTCCATGTTCATCCAGAAGGCTATGTAGATATTTCCGTGTTCATAGAGATAGCGGTGCTGATATTTCCATGTTGATACAGGTAGCGGTGTAGATATTTCCATGTTCATACAGATAGCGGTGTAGATATTTCCATGTTCATACAGATAGCGGTGTAGATATTTCCATGTTCATACAGATAGCTGTGTAGCTATTTCCATGTTCATACAGATAGCGGTGTAGATATTTCCATGTTCATCCAGATGGGTGTGTAGATAAATCCATGTTCATACAGATGGCGGTGAAGATATTTCCATGTTCATACAGATAGCGGTGTAGATATTTCCATATTCATACAGATGGCGGTGTAGATATTTCCATGTTTATAGAGATAGCGGTGTAGTTATTTCCATGTGTAAAGAAATAGCTTTGTAGATATTTCCATGTATATGCAGATAGCTTTGTAGATATTTCCATTTTCATGCAGATAGCGGTGTAGATATTTCCATGTTCAAACAGTTAGCGGTGTAGATATTTCCAAGTTCATACAGATAGCGGTGTAGATATTTCCATGTTTATACAGATAGCGGTGAAGATGTATGCATGTTTGCACAGATAGTGGTGTAGATATTTCCATGTTCATACAGATAGCGGTGTAAATATTTCCATGTTCATACAGATAGTGGTGTAGATATTTCCATGTTCATACAGATAGCGGTGTAGATATTTCCATGTTCATACAGATAGCGGTGTAGATATTTCCATGTTCATCCTGAAGGCTGTGTAGATATTTCCATGTTCATACAGAGAGCGGTGCTGATATTTCCATGTTGATACAGGTAGCGGTGTAGATATTTCCATGTTCATACAGATAGTGGTGTAGATATTTCCATGTTCATACAGATAGCGGTGTAGATATTTCCATGTTCATACAGATAGCGGTGTAGCTATTTCCATGTTCATACAGATAGCGGTGTAGATATTTCCATGTTCATCCAGATGGGTGTGTAGATAAATCCATGTTCATACAGATGGCGGTGAAGATATTTCCATGTTCATACAGATAGCGGTGTAGATATTTCCATGTTTATACAGATATCGGTGTAGATATTTCCATGTTTATACAGATAGCCTAGTAGATATCTCCATCTTAATACAGATGGCGGTGTAGATATTTATATGATCATACAGATGGCGGTGCAGATATTTCCATGTTCATACAGATGGTGGTGTAGATATTTCCATGTTTATAGAGATAGCGGTGTATTTATTTCCATGTGTAAAGAGATAGCTGTATAGATAATTCCATGTACATGCAGATAGCTTTGTAGATATTTCCATTTTCATGCAGATAGCGGTGTAGATATTTCCATGTTCAAACAGATAGCGGTGCAGATATTTCCATGTTCATACAGATAGCTGTGTAGATATTTCCATGTTTAAACAGATAGTGGTGAAGATGTATACATGTTTACACAGATAGCGGTGTAGATATTTCCATGCTCATACAGATAGCGGTGTAGATACTTCCGTGTTCATCCAGATGGCTGTGTAGATATATCCATGTTCATACAGATGGCGGTGAAGATATTTCCATGTTCATACAGATAGCGGTGTAGATATTTCCATGTTCATACAGACAGCGGTGTAGATATTTCCATGTTCATACAGATAGTGGTGTAGATATTTCCATGTTCATACAGATAGCGGTGTAGCTATTTCCATGTTCATACAGATAGCGGTGTAGATATTTCCATGTTCATAGAGATAGCGGTGTAGATATTACCATGGTCATACAGATAGCGGTGCTGATATTTCCATGTTTATACAGGTAGCGGTGTAGATAACTCCATGTTTATACAGATAGCGGTGTAGATATTTCCATGTTCATACAGATAGCGGTGTAGATATTTCCTTGTTTATACAGATAGCGGTGTAGATATTTCCATGTTTATACAGATAGTGGTGTATATATTTCCATGTTAATAGAGATAGAGGTGTAGTTATTTCCATGTTCATACAGATAGCGGTGCTGATATTTCCATGTTTATACAGATAGCGATGTAGATATTTCCATGTTTATACAGATAGCGGTATAGATATTTCCATGTTCATACAGATAGCGGTGTGGTTATTTCCATGTTCATACAGATACCGGTGCTGATATTTCCATGTTTAAACAGATAGCGGTGTAGATATCTCCATCTTAATACAGATGGCGGTGTAGATATTTATATGTTCATACAGATGGCGGTGCAGATATTTCCATGTTCATACAGATGGTGGTGTAGATATTTCCATGTTTATAGAGATAGCAGTGTAGTTATTTCCATGTGTAAAGAAGTAGCTTTGTAGATATTTCCGTGTATATGCAGATAGCTGTGTAAATATTTCCATTTTCATGCAGATAGCGGTGTAGATATTTCCATGTTCAAACAGTTAGCGGTGTAGATATTTCCATGTTCATACAGATAGCGGTGTAGATATTTCCATGTTTATACAGATAGCGGTGAAGATGTATGCATGTTTGCACAGACAGTGGTGTAGATATTTCCATGTTCATACAGATAGCGGTGTAAATATTTCCATGTTCATACAGATAGTGGTGTAGATATTTCCATGTTCATACAGATAGCGGTGTAGATATTTCCATGTTCATACAGATAGCGGTGTAGATATTTCCATGTTCATCCAGAAGGCTGTGTAGATATTTCCATGTTCATAGAGATAGCGGTGCTGATATTTCCATGTTGATACAGGTAGCGGTGTAGATATTTCCATGTTCATACAGATAGCGGTGTAGATATTTCCATGTTCATACAGATAGCGGTGTAGATATTTCCATGTTCATACAGATAGCGGTGTAGCTATTTCCATGTTCATACAGATAGCGGTGTAGATATTTCCATGTTCATCCAGATGGGTGTGTACATAAATCCATGTTCATACAGATGGCGGTGAAGATATTTCCATGTTCATACAGATAGCGGTGTAGATATTTCCATGTTTATACAGATATCGGTGTAGATATTTCCATGTTTATACAGATAGCGGAGTAGATATTTCCATCTTAATACAGATGGCAGTGTAGATATTTATATGATCATACAGATGGCGGTGCAGACATTTCCATGTTCATACAGATGGTGGTGTAGATATTTCCATGTTTATAGAGATAGCGGTGTAGTTATTTCCAAGTGTAAAGAGATAGCTGTATAGATATTTCCATGTATATGCAGATAGCTTTGTAGATATTTCCATTTTCATGCAGATAGCGGTGTAGATATTTCCATGTTCAAACAGATAGCGGTGTAGATATTTCCATGTTCGTACAGATAGCTGTGTAGATATTTCCATGTTTAAACAGATAGTGGTGAAGATGTATACATGTTTACACAGATAGCGGTGTAGATATTTCCATGCTCATACAGATAGCGGTGTAGATATTTCCGTGTTCATCCAGATGGCTGTGTAGATATATCCATGTTCATACAGATGGCGGTGAAGATATTTCCATGTTCATACAGATAGTGGTGTAGATATTTCCATGTTCATAGAGATAGCGGGGTAGATATTTCCATGTTTTTACAGAGAGTGGTGTATATATTTCCACGTTTACAGAGATAGCGGTGTAGTTATTTCCATGTGTAAAGAGATAGCTTTGTAGATATTTCCATGTATATGCAGATAGCTGTGTAGATATTTCCATTTTCATGCAGATAGCGGTGTAGATATTTCCATGTTCATACAGATAGCGGTGTAGATATTTCCATGTTCATACAGATAGCGGTGCTGATATTTCCATGTTTATACAGGTAGCGGTGTAGATATTTCCATGTTTATACAGATAGCGGTGTAGATATTTCCATGTTTATACAGATAGCGGTGTAGATATTTCCATGTTTATACAGATAGCGGTGTAGATATATCCATCTTAATACAGATGGCGGTGTAGATATTTATATGTTCATTCAGATGGCGGTGCAGATATTTCCATGTTCATACAGATGGTGGTGTAGATATTTCCACGTTTATAGAGATAGCGGTGTAGTTATTTCCATGTGTAAAGAAATAGCTTTTTAGATATTTCCGTGTATATGCAGATAGCTGTGTAAATATTTCCATTTTCATGCAGATAGCGGTGTAGATATTTCCATGTTCAAACAGATAGCGGTGTAGATATTTCCATGTTCATACAGATAGCGGTGTAGATATTTCCATGTTTATACAGATAGCAGTGAAGATGTATGCATGTTTGCACAGATAGTGGTGTAGATATTTCCATGTTCATACAGATAGCGGTGTAAATATTTCCATGTTCATACAGATAGTGGTGTAGATATTTCCATGTTCATGAAGATAGCTGTGTATATATTTCCATGTTCATACACATAGCGGTGTAGATATTTCCTTGTTCATCCAGAACGCTGTGTAGATATTTCCATGTTCATACAGATAGCGGTGCTGATATTTCCATGTTGATACAGGTAGCGGTGTAGATATTTCCATGTTCATACAGATAGCGGTGTAGATAATTCCATGTTCATACAGATAGCGGTGTAGATATTTCCATGTTCATACAGATAGCGGTGTAGCTATTTCCATGTTCATACAGATAGCGGTGTAGATATTTCCATGTTCATCCAGATGGGTGTGTAGATAAATCCATGTTCATACAGATGGCGGTGATATTTCCATGTTCATACAGATAGCGGTGTAGATATTTCCATGTTCATACAGATAGCGGTGTAGCTATTTCCATGTTCATACAGATAGCGGTGTAGATATTTCCATGTTCATCCAGATGGGTGTGTAGATAAATCCATGTTCATACAGATGGCGGTGAAGATATTTCCATGTTCATACAGATAGCGGTGTAGATATTTCCATGTTTATACAGATATCGGTGTAGATATTTCCATGTTTATACAGATAGCGGAGTAGATATCTCCATCTTAATACAGATAGCGGTGTAGATATTTATATGATCATACAGATGGCGGTGCAGATATTTCCATGTTCATACAGATGGCGGTGTAGATATTTCCATGTTTATAGAGATATCGGTGTAGTTATTTCCATGTGTAAAGAGATAGCTGTATAGATATTTCCATGTATATGCAGATAGCTTTGTAGATATTTCCATTTTCATGCAGACAGCAGTGTAGATATTTCCATGTTCAAACAGATAGCGGTGTAGATATTTCCATGTTCATACAGATAGCTGTGTTGATATTTCCATGTTTATACAGATAGCCGTGTAGATATCTCCATCTTCATAGAGATGGCTGTGTTGATATTTATATGTTCATTCAGATGGCGGTGCAGATATTTCCATGTTCATACAGATGGTGGTGTAGATATTTCCATGTTTATAGAGATAGCGGTGTAGTTATTTCCATGTGTAAAGAAATAGCTTTGTAGATATTTCCGTGTATATGCAGATAGCTGTGTAGATATTTCCATTTTCATGCAGATAGCGGTGTAGATATTTCCATGTTCAAACTGATAGCGGTTTAGAGATTTCCATGTTCATACAGATATCGGTGTAGATATTTCCATGTTTATACAGATAGCGGTGAAGATGTATGCATGTTTGCACAGATAGTGGTGTAGATATTTCCATGTTCATACAGATAGCGGTGTAAATATTTCCATGTTCATGCAGATAGTGGTGTAGATATTTCCATGTTCATACAGATAGCGGTGTAGATATTTCCATGTTCATACAGATAGCGGTGTAGGTATTTCCATGTTCATCCAGAAGGCTGTGTAGATATATCCATGTTCATAAGGATGGCGGTGAAGATATTTCCATGTTCATACAGATAACGGTGTAGATATTTCCATGTTCATACAGATAGCGGTGTAGATATTTCCATGTTCATACAGATAGCGGTGTAGATATTTCCATATTCATACAGATAGCGGTGTAGCTATTTCCATGTTCATACAGATAGCGGTGCAGATATTTCCATATTCATACAGATGGCGGTGTAGATATTTCCATGTTTATAGAGATAGCGGTGTAGTTATTTCCATGTGTAAAGAAATAGCTTTGTAAATATTTCCATGTATATGCAGATAGCTGTGTAGATATTTCCATTTTCATGCAGATAGCGGTGTAGATATTTCCATGTTCAAACAGATAGCGGTGTAGATATTTCCATGTTCATTCAGATAGCGGTGTAGATATTTCCATGTTTATACAGATAGCGGTGTAGATATTTCTATGTTTATACAGATAGCGGTGTAGATATTTCCATGTTCATACAGATAGCAGTGTAGATATTTCCATGTTTAAACAGATAGTGGTGAAGATGTATACATGTTTACACAGATAGCGGTGTAGATATTTCCATGTTCATTCAGGTAGCGGTGTAGATATTTCCATGTTCATCCCGATGGCTGTGTAGATATATCCATGTTCATACAGATGGCAGTGAAGATATTTCCATGTTCATACAGATAGCGGTGTAGACCTTTCCATGTTCATAGAGATAGCGGTGTAGATCTTTCTATGTTCATACAGATTGCGGTGTAGATATTTCCATGTTCATCCAGATTGCTGTGTAGATATATCCATATTCATACAGATGGCGGTGAAGATATTTCCATGTTCATACAGATAGCGGTATAGATATATCTATGTTCATACAGATAGTGGTGTAGATATTTCCATGTTCATACAGATAGCAGTGTAGCTATTTCCATGTTCATACAGATAGCGGTGTAGATATTTCCATGTTCATACAGATAGCAGTGTAGATATTTCCATGTTCATACAGATAGCGGTGTAGATATTTCCATGTTCATCCAGATGGCTCTGTAGATATTTCCATGTTTATACAGATTGCGGTGCTGATATTTCCATGTTTATACAGGTAGAGGTGTAGATATTTCCATATGTATACAGATAGCGGTGTAGATATTTCCATGTTTATACAGATAGCGGTGTAGATATTTCCATGTTTATACAGATAGCGGTGTAGATATCTCCATCTTAATACAGATGGCGGTGTAGATATTTATATGTTCATACAGATGGAGGTGCAGATATTTCCATGTTCTTACAGATGGCGGTGTAGATATTTCCATGTTAATAGAGATAGCGGTGTAGTTATTTCCATGTGTAAAGAAATAGCTTTGTAGATATTTCCATGTATATGCAGATTGGTGTGTAGATATTTCCATTTTCATGCAGATAGCGGAGTAGATATTTCCATGTTCAAACAGATAGCGGTGTAGATATTTCCATGTTCATACAGATAGCGGTGTAGATATTTCCATGTTTATACAGATAGCGGTGAAGGTGTATGCATGTTTACACAGATAGTGGTGTACATATTTCCATGTTCATACAGATAGCGGTGTAGATATTTTCATGTTCATCCAGATGTCTATGTAGATATATCCATGTTCATACAGATGGCGGTGAAGATATTTCCATGTTCATACAGATAGCGGTGTAGATATTTCCATGTTCATACAGATAGCGGTGTAGATATTTCCATGTTCATACAGATAGCGGTGTAGCTATTTCCATGTTAACACATATAGCGGTGCTGATATTTCCATGTTTATACATGTAGCAGTGTAGATATTTCCATGTTTATACAGATAGCGGTGAAGATGTATGCATGTTTACACAGTTAGCGGTGTAGATATTTCCATGTTCATAGAGATAGCGGTGTAGATATTTCCATGTTCATCCAGATGGCTGTGTAGACATATCCATGTTCAGAAAGATGGCGTTGAAGATATTTCCATGTTCATACAGGTAGCGGTGAAGATATTTCCATGTTCATACAGATAGCGGGGTAGATATATCCATGTTCATACAGATGGCTGTGTAGATATATCCAAGTTCATACAGATAGTCGTGTAGATATTGCCATGTTTATACCGATAGCGGTGCTGATACTTCCATGTTTATACAGGTAGCGGTGTACATATTTCCATGTTTATACAGATAGCGGTGAAGATGTATGCATGTTTACACAGATAGCGGTTTATATATTTCCATGTTCATACAGATGGCGGTGAAGATATTTCCATGTTCATACAGAGAGCGGTGTAGATATTTCCATGTTCATACAGATAGCGGTGTGGATATTTCCATGTTTGTACAGATAGCGGTGTAGATATCTCCATCTTAATACAGATGGCGGTGTAGATATTTGTATGTTCATACAGATGGATGTGCAGATATTTCCATGTTCATACAGACGGCGGTTTAGATATTTCCATGTTCATACAGATAGTGGTGTTGTTATTTCCATGTGTAAATAGATAGCTGTGTAGATATTTCCATGTATATGCAGATAGCTGTGTAGATATTTCCATTTTCATGCAGATAGCGGTGTAGATATTTCCATGCGCAAACAGATAGCGGTGTAGATATTTCCATGTTCATACTGATAGCGGTGTAGATATTTCCATGTTTATACAGATAGCGGTGAAGATGTATGCATGTATACACAGATAGCGGTGTAGATATTTCCATGTTCATCCAGACGGCTGTGTAGACATATCCATGTTCATACAGATGGTCGTGAAGATATTTCCATGTTCATACAGATGGCTGTGTAGATATATCCTTGTTCATACAGATGGCGGTGACGATATTTCCATGTTCATACAGACGGTGGTGTAGATATTTCCATGTTCATACAGATAGCGGTGCTGATATTTCCATGTTTATACAGGTAGCGGTGTAGATATTTCCATGTTTATACAGATAGCGGTGTAGATATTTCCATGTTTATACAGATAGCGGTGTAGATATTTCCATGTTTATACAGATAGCGGTGTAGATATCTCCATCTTAATACAGATGGCGGTGTAGATATTTATATGTTCATACAGTTGGCGGTGCAGGTATTTCCATGTTCATACGTATGGCGGTGAAGATATTTCCATGTTCATACAGATGGCGGTGTAGAAACTTCCATGTTCATACTGATAGAGGTGCTGATATTTCCATGTTTATACAGGTAGCGGTGTAGATATTTCCATGTTTATACAGATAGCGGTGTAGATATTTCCATGTTTATACACATAGCGGTGTAGATATTTCCATGTTTTTACAGATAGCGGTGTAGATATTTCCATGTTTATGCAGATAGTTGTGTAGATATCTCCATCTTAATACAGATGGCGGTGTAGATATTTAAATGTTCATACAGATGGCTGTGTAGACATATCCATCTTCATACAGATGGCGGTGAAGATATTTCCATGTTCATACAGATAGCGGTGTAGATATTTCCATGTTCATACAGATAGCGGTGTAGATATTTCCATGTTCATACAGATGGCTGTGTGGATATATCCATGTTCCTACAGATGGCGGTGAAGATATTTCCATGTTCATAGAGATGGCAGTGTAGATATTTCCATGTTCATACAGATAGCGGGGCTGATATTTCCATGTTTATACAGGTAGCAGTGTAGATATTTCCATGTTTATACAGAAAGCGGCATAGATATTTCCATGTTTATACAGATAGCAGTGTATATATTTCCAAGTTTATACAGATAGCGGTGTAGATATCTCCATCTTAATACAGATGGCGGTGTAGATATTGATATGTTCATACAGATGTCGGTGCAGATATTTCCATGTTCATACAGATGGCGGTGTAGATATTTCCATGTTTATAGAGATAGCAGTTAAGTTATTTCCATGTGTAAAGAGATAGCTTTGTAGATATTTCCATGTATATGCAGATAGCTGTGTAGATATTTCCATTTTCATGCAGATAGCGGTGAAGATGTATACATGTTTACACAGATAGCAGTGTAGATATTTCCATGTTCATACAGATAGCGGTGTAGATATTTCCATGTTCATACAGATGGCTGTGTAGATATATCTATGTTCTTACAGATGGCGGAGAGGATATTTCCATGTTCATACAGATAGCGGTGTAGATATTTCCATGTTCATACAGATAGCGGTGTAGATATTTCCATGTTCATACAGATAGCGGTGTAGATATTTCCATGTTCATACAGATAGCGGTGTAGATATTTCCATGTTCATCCAGAATGCTGTGTAGATATATCCATGTTCATACAGATGGCGGTGAAGATATTTCCATTTTCATACAGATAGCGGTGCAGATATTTCCATGTTCATACAGATAGCCGTGTAGATATTGCCATGTTTATACCGATAGCGGTGCTGATTCTTCCATGTTTATACAGGTAGCGGTGTACATATTTCGATGTTTATACAGATAGCGGTGTAGATATTTCCATGTTCATACAGATAGCAGTGTAGATATTTCCATGTTCATAGAGATAGCGGTGTAGATATTTACATGTTCATACAGATAGCGGTGGTGATATTTCCATGTTTATACAGGTAGCGGTGTAGACATTTCCATGTTTATACAGATAGTGGTGTAGATATTTCCATGTTTATACAGATAGCGGTGTAGATATTTCCAAGTTTATACAGATAGCGGTGTAGATATCTCCATCTTAATACAGATGGCGGTGTAGATATTTCTATGTTCATTCAGATGGCGGTGCAGATATTTCCATGTTCATACAGATGGCGGTGTAGATATTTCCATGTTCATACAGATAGCGGTGTAGTTATTTCCATGTGTAAAGAGATAGCTGTGTAGATATTCCCATGTATATGCAGATAGCTGTGTAGATATTTCCATTTTCAAGCAGATAGCGGTGTATATACTTCCCTGTTCAAACAGATAGTGTTGTAGATATTTCCATGATCATACAGATAACGGTGTAGCTATTTCCATGTTCATACAGATAGCGGTGTGGATATTTCCATGTTCATAGGGATAGCAGTGTAGATATTTCCATGTTTATACAGGTAGCGGTGTAGATATTTCCATGTTTACACAGATAGCAGTGAAGATGTATGCATGTTTACACAGATAGCGGTGTAGATATTTTCATGTTCATCCAGATGGCCTTGTAGATATTTCCGTGTTCATACAGATAGCGGTGTAGATATGTCCATGTTCATCCAGATGGCTGTGTAGATATATCCATGTTCATACAGATGGCGGTGAAGATATTTCCATGTTCATACAGATGGCTGTGTAGATATATCCATGTTCATACAGATGGCGGTGACGATATTTCCATGTTCATACAGACGGCGGTGTAGATATTTCCATGTTCATACTGATAGCGGTGCTGATATTTCCATGTTGATACAGGTGGCGGTGTAGATATTTCAATGTTTATACAGATAGCGGTGTAGATATATCCATGTTCATCCAGATGGCTGTGTAAATATATCCATGTTCATACAGATGGCGGTGAAGACATTTCCATGTTCATACAGATAGCAGTGTAGATATTTCCATGTTCATACAGATAACCGTGTAGATATTGCCATGTACATACCGATAGCGGTGCTGATACTTCCATGTTTATACAGGTAGCGGTGTAGCTATTTCCATGTTTATACAGATAGCGGTTTAGATATCTCCATCTTAATACAGATGGCTGTGTAGATATTTATATGTTCATACAGATGGCATTGCAGATATTTCCATGTTCATACGGATGGCGGTGAAGATATTTCCATGTTCAGACAGATGGCGGTGTAGAAACTTCCATGTTCATACTGATAGCGGTGCTGACATTTCCATGTTTATACTGGTATCGGTGTAGATATTTCCATGTTTATACAGATAGCAGTGTAGATATTTCCATGTTTATACACATAGCGGTGTAGATATTTCCATGTTTATACAGATAGCGGTGTAGATATTTCCATGTTTATGCAGATAGTGGTGTAGATATCTCCATCTTAATACAGATGGCGGTGTAGATATTTAAATGTTCATACAGATGGCGGTGCAGATATTTCCATGTTCATACAGATGGCGGTGTAGATATTTCCATGTTCATACAGATAGCGGTGTAGTTATTTCCATGTGTAAAGAGATAGCTGTGTAGATATTTCCATGTATAAGCAGATAGCTGTGTAGATATTTCCGTTTTCATGCAGATAGCGGTGTATATATTTCCCTGTTCAAACAGTTAGCGGTGTAGATATATCCATGTTCATAAAGATAGCGGTGTAGATATTTCCATGTTTATACAGATAGCGGTGTAGATATTTCCATGTTCATACAGATAGCCGTGTAGATATTGCCATGTTCATACCGATAGCGGTGCTGATACTTCCATGTTTATACAGGTAGCGGTGTACATATTTCCGTGTTTATACAAATAGCGGTGTAGATATTTCCATGTTCATACAGATAGCGGTGTAGATATTTCCATGTTTATACAGATAGTGGTGTAGATATCTCCTACTTAATACAGATGGCGGTGTAGATATTTCCATGTTCATACAGACGGCGGTGTAGATATTTCCATGTTTATAGAGATAGCGGTGTAGTTATTTCCATGTGTAAAGAGATAGCTGTGTAGATATTTCCATTTATATGCAGATAGTTGTGTAGATATTTCCATTTTCATACCGATAGCGCTGCTGATACTTCCATGTTTATACAGGTAGCGGTGTACATATTTCCGTGTTCATACTGGTAGCGGTGTAGATATTTCCATGTTCATACAGATAGCGGTGTAGATATTTCCATGTTTATACAGATAGCGGTGTAGATATCTACTTCTTAATACAGATGGCGGTGTAGATATTTATATGTTCATACAGATGGCAGTGCAGATATTTCCATGTTCATACAGATGGTGGTGTAGATATTTCCATGTTTATAGAGATAGCGGTGTAGTTATTTCCATGTGCAAAGAGATAGCTGTGTAAATATTTCCATGTATATGCAGATAGCTTTGTAGATATTTCCGTTTTCATGCAGATAGCGGAGTAGATATTTCCATTTTCAAACAGATAGCGGTGTAGATATTTCCGTGTTTATACAGATAGCGGTGTAGATATTTCCATGTTTATACACATAGCGGTGTAGATATTTCCATGTTTATACAGATAGCGGTGTAGATATCTCCATCTTAATACAGATGGCGGTGTAGATATTTATATGTTCATACAGATGACGGTGCAGATATTTCCATGTTCATACAGATGGCGGTGAAGATATTTCCATGTTCATACAGATGGCGGTGTAGATACTTCCATGTTCATACTGATAGCGGTGCTGATATTTCCATGTTTATACAGGTAGCGGTGTAGATATTTCCATGTTTATACAGATAGCGGTGTAGATATTTCCATGTTTATACACATAGCGGTGTAGATATTTCCATGTTTATACAGATAGCGTTGTAGATATCTCCATCTTAATACAGATGGCGGTGTAGATATTTATATGTTCATTCAGATGGCGGTGCAGATATTTCCATGTTCATACAGATGGCCGTGTAGATATTTCCATGTTCATACAGATAGCGGTGTAGTTATTTCCATGTGTAAAGAGATAGCTGTGTAGATATTTCCATTTATATGCAGATAGCTGTGTAGACATTTCCATTTTCATGCAGATAGTGGTGTATATATTTCCCTGTTCAAACAGTTAGCGGTGTAGATATTTCCATTTTCATAAAGATAACAGTGTAGATATATCCATGTTTATACAGATAGCGGTAAAGATTTATGCATGTTTACACAGATAGCGGTGTAGATATTTCCATGTTCATCCAGATGGCTGTGTAGATATATCCATGTTCATACAGATAGCGGTGTAGATATATCCATGTTCATACAGATAGTGGTGCAGATATTTCCATGTTCATCCAGATGGCTGTGTAGCTATTTCAATGTTCATACAGATTGTGGTGTAGATATTTCCATGTTCATACAGATAGAGGTGTAAATATTTCCATGTTCATACAGATAGCCGTGTAGATATTGCCATGTTCATTCCAATAGCGGTGCTGATACTTCCATGTTTATATAGGTAGCGGTGTAGATATTTCCAAGTTCATACAGATAGCGGTGTAGATATTTCCATGTTTATACAGATAGCGGTGTAGATATCTCCTTCTTAATACAGATGGCGGTGTAGATATTTATATGTTCATACAGATGGCGGTGCAGATATTTCCTTGTTCATACAGATGGTGGTGTAGATATTTCCATGTTTATAGAGATAGCGGTGTAGTTATTTCCATGTGCAAAGAGATAGCGGTGTTGATATTTCCATGTAAATGCAGATAGCTGTGTAGATATTTCCATTTTCATGCAAATAGCGGTGTAGATATTTCCATGTTCAAACAGATAGCGGTGTAGATATTTCCATGTTCATACAGATAGCGTTGTGGATATTTCCATGTTTATACAGATAGCGGTGAAGATGTATGCATGTTTACACAGATTGCGGTGTAGATATTTCCAGGTTCATACAGATAGCGGTGTAGATATCTCCATGTTCATCCAGACGGCTGTGTAGACATATCCATTTTCATACAGATGGCGTTGAAGATATTTCCATGTTCATACAGATAGCGGTGTAGATATTTCCATGTTCATACAGATAGCGGTGTAGATATTTCCATGTTCATACAGATAGCGGTGTAGATATTTCCATGTTCATCCAGATGGCTGTGTAGATATATCCATGTTCATACAGATGGCAGTGAAGATATTTCCATGTTCATACAGATAGCAGTGTAGATATTTCCATGTTCATACAGATATCCGTGTAGATATTGCCATGTTCATACCGATAGCGGTGCTGATACTTCCATGTTTATACAGGTAGCGGTGTACTTATTTCCGTGTTTATACATATAGCGGTGTAGATATTTCCATGTTCATACAGATATCGGTGTAGATATTTCCATGTTTATACAGATAGCGGTGTAGATATCTCCTTCTTAATACAGATGGTGGTGTAGATATTTCCATGTTCATACAGATGGCGGTGTAGATATTTCCATGTTTATAGAGATAGCGGTGTAGTTATTTCCATGTGCAAAGAGATAGCTGTGTAGATATTTCCATTTATATGCAGATAGTTGTGTAGAAATTTCCATTTTCATGCAGATATCGGTGTAGATATTTCCATGTTCAAACAGATAGCGGTGTAGATATTTCCATGTCCATACAGATAGCGGTGCAGATATTTCCATGTTTCTACAGATAGCGGTGAAGATATACGCATGTTTACACAGATAGCGGTGTAGATATTTCCATGTTCATACAGACGGCTGTGTAGACATATCCATGTTCATACAGATGGCGGTGAAGATATTTCCATGTTCATACAGATGGCTTTGTAGATATATCCATGTTCATACAGATGGCGGTGACGATATTTCCATGTTCATACAGACGGCCCTGTAGATATTTCCATGTTCATACAGATAGCGGTGCTGATATTTCCATGTTTATACAGGTAGCTGTGTAGATATTTCCATGTTTATACAGATAGCGGTGTAGATATTTCCATGTTCATCCAGATGGCTGTGTAGATATATCCATGTTCATACAGATGGCGGTGAAGACATTTCCATGTTCATACAGATAGCGGTGTAGATATTTCCATGTTCATACAGATATCCGTGTAGATATTGCCATGTTCATACCGATAGCCGTGCTGATACTTCCATGTTTATACAGGTAGCGGTGTAGATATTTCCATGTTTATACACATAGCGGTGTAGATATTTCCATGTTTATACAGATAGCGGTGTAGATATCTCCATCTTAATACAGATGGCGGTGTAGATATTTATATGTTCATACAGATGGCGGAGCAGATATTTCCATGTTCATACGGATGGCGGTGAAGATATTTCCATGTTCATACAGATGGCGGTGTAGAAACTTCCATGTTCATACTGATAACGGTCCTGACATTTCCATGTTTACACAGGTAACGGTGTAGATATTTCCATGTTTATACAGATAGCAGTGTAGATATTTCCATGTTTATACATATAGCGGTGTAGATATTTCCATGTTTATACAGATAGCGGTGTAGATATTTCCATGTTTATGCAGATAGTGGTGTAGATATCTCCATTTTAATGCAGATGGCGGTGTAGATATTTAAATGTTCATACAGTTGGCGGTGCAGATATTTCCATGTTCATACAGATGGCGGTGTAGATATTTCCATGTTCATACAGATAGAGGAGTAGCTATTTCCATGTCCATACAGATTGCGGCGTAGATATTTCCATGTTCATCCAGATGGCTGTGTAGATATATCCATGTTCATACAGATGGCGGTGAAGATATTTCCATGTTCATACAGATAGCAGTGTAGATATTTCCATGTTCATACAGATAGCGGTGTAGATATTTCTATGTTCATCCAGATGGCTGTGTAGATATATCCATGTTCATTCAGATGGCGGTGAAGATATTTCCATGTTCATATTGATAGCGGTGTAGATATTTCCATGTTCATACAGATAGCTGTGTAGATATTTCCATGTTCATACAGACAGCGGTGTAGATATTTCCATGTTCATACAGATAGTGGTGTAGATATTTCCATGTTCATACAGATAGCGGTGTAGCTATTTCCATGTTCATACAGATAGCGGTGTAGATATTTCCATGTTCATAGAGATAGCGGTGTAGATATTTCCATGTTCATACAGATAGCGGTGCTGATATTTCCATGTTTATACAGGTAGCAGTGTAGATATTTCCATGTTTATACAGATAGCGGTGTAGATATTTCCATGTTTATACAGATAGCGCTGTAGATATTTTCATGTTTATACAGATAGCGGTGTAGGTATCTCCATCTTAATACAGATGGCGGTGTAGATGTTTATATGTTCATACAGATGGCGGTGCAGATATTTCCATGTTCATACAGATGGCGCTGTAGATATTTCCATGTTTATAGAGACTGCGGTGTAGATATTTCCATGTGTAAAGATATAGCTTTGTAAATATTTCCATGTATATGCAGATAGCTGTGTAGATATTTCCATTTTCATGCAGATAGCGGTGTAGATATTTCCATGTTCAAACAGATAGCTGTGTAGATATTTCCATGTTCATACAGATAGCGGTGAAGATATTTTCATGTTTATACAGATAGCGGTGAAGATGTATGCATGCTAACACAGATAGCGGTGTAGATATTTCCAAGTTCATACAGATAGCGTCGTAGATATTTCCATGTTCATCCAGATGGCTGTGTAGATATATCCATGTTCATACAGATGGCGGTGAAGATATTTCCATGTTCATGCAGACAGAGGTGTAGATATTTCCATGTTCATACAGATAGCGGTGTAGACATTTCCATGTTCATACTGATAGCGGTGAAGATGTATGCATGTTAACACAGATAGCGGTGTAGATATTTCCAAGTTCATACAGATAGCGGTGTAGATATTTCCATGTTCAAACAGATAGCTGTGTAGATATTTCCATGTTCATACAGATAGCGGTGTAGATATTTCCATGTTTATACAGATAGCGGTGAAGATGTATGCATGTTAACACCCATAGCGGTGTAGATATTTCCATGTTCATACAGATAGCGGTGTAGATATTTCCATATTCATCCAGATGGCTGTGTAGATATATCCATGTTCATACAGATGGCGGTGAAGATATTTCCATGTTCATACAGATAGCGGTGTAGATATTTCCATGTTCATACAGATAGCGGTGTAGATATTTCCATGTTCATACAGATAGCGGTGTAGCTATTTCCATGTTCATACAGATAGCGGTGTAGATATTTCCATGTTCATCCAGAAGGGTGTGTAGATAAATCCATGTTCATACAGATGGTGGTGAAGATATTTCCATGTTCATACAGATAGCGGTGTAGATATTTCCATGTTTATACAGATATCAGAGTAGATATTTCCATGTTTATACAGATAGCGGAGTAGATATCTCCATCTTAATACAGATGGCGGTGTAGATAATTATATGATCATACAGATGGCGGTGCAGATATTTCCATGTTCATACAGATGGCGGTGTAGATATTTCCATGTTTATAGAGGTAGCGGTGTAGTTATTTCCATGTGTAAAGAGATAGCTGTATAGATATTTCCATGTATATGCAGATAGCTTTGTAGATATTTCCATTTTCATGCAGATAGCAGTGTAGATATTTCCATGTTCAAACAGATAGTGGTGTAGATATTTCCATGTTCATACAGATAGCAGTGTAGATATTTCCATGTTTAAACAGATAGTGGTGAAGATGTATACATGTTTACAGAGATAGCGGTGTAGATATTTCCATGCTCATACAGATAGCGGTGTAGATATTTCCGTGTTCATCCAGATGGCTGTGTAGATATATCCATGTTCATACAGATGGCGGTGAAGATATTTCCATGTTCATACAGATAGCGGTGTAGATATTTCCATGTTCATACAGATAGCGGTGTAGATATTTCCATGTTCATACAGGTAGCGGTGTAGATATTTCCATGTTCATCCAGATGGCTGTGTAGATATATCCATGTTCATACAGATGGCGGTGAAGATATTTCCATGTTCATACAGTTAGCGATGTAGATCATTCCATGTTCATACAGATAGCGGTGTAGATATTTCCATGTTCATACAGATAGAGGTGTAGCTATTTCCATGTTCATACATATTGCGGCGTAGATATTTCCATGTTCATCCAGATGGCTGTGTAGATATATCTATGTTCATACAGATGGTGGTGAAGATATTTCCATGTGCATACAGATATCGGTGTAGATATTTCCATGTCCATACAGATAGCAGTGTAGGTATTTCCATGTTCATACAGATAGCGGTGCTGATATTTCCATGTTTATACAGGTAGCGGTGTAGATATTTCCATGTTTATACAGATAGTGGTGTAGATATTTCCATGTTTATACAGATGGCTGTGCAGATATTTCCATGTTCATACAGATGGTGGTGCAGATATTTCCATGTTTATAGAGATAGAGGTGTAGTTATTTCCATGTGTAAAGAAATAGCTTTGTAGATATTTCCGTGTATATGCAGATAGCTGTGTAGATATTTCCATTTTCATGCAGATAGCGGTGTAGATATTTCCATGTTCAGATAGCGGTGTAGATATTTCCATGTTCATACAGATAGCGGTGTAGATATTTCCATGTTTATACAGATAGCGGTGAAGATGTATGCATGTTCATACAGATAGCGGTGTAGATATTTCCATGTTCATACAGATAGCGGTGTAGATATTTCCATGTTCATCCAGAAGGCTGTGTAGATATTTCCATGTTCATACAGATAGCGGTGTTGATAGTTCCATGTTTATACAGGTAGCCGTGTTGATATTTCCATGTTTATACAGATAGCGGTGCAGATATTTCCATGTTTATACAGATAGCGGTGTAGATATTTCCATGTTTATACAGATAGCGGTGTAGATATCTCCATCTTAATACAGATGGCGGTGTAGATATTTATATGTTCATACAGATGGCGGTGCAGATATTTCCATGTTCATACAGATGGCGGTGTAGATATTTCCATGTTTATAGAGATAGCAGTGTAGTTATTTCCATGTGTAAAGAAATAGCTTTGTAGATATTTCCGTGTATATGCAGATAGCTGTGTAGATATTTCCATTTTCATGCAGATAGCGGTGTAGATATTTCCATGTTCAAACAGATAGCGGTGTAGATATTTCCATGTTCATACAGAGAGCTGTGTAGGTATTTGCATGTTTATACAGATAGCGGTGAAGATGTATGCATGTTTGCACAGATAGCGGTGGAGATATTTCCATGTTCATACAGATAGCGGTGTAGATATTTCCATGTTAATACAGATAGCGGTGTAGATATTTCCATGTTCATCCAGAAGGCTGTGTAGGTATTTCCATGTTCATACAGATAGCGGTGCTGATATTTCCATATTTATATAGATAGCGGTGTAGATATTTCCATGTTCATACAGATAGCGGTGTAGATATTTCCATGTTTATACAGATAGCAGTGTAGATATTTCCATGTTTATACAGATAGCGGTGTGGATATCTCCATCTTAATACAGATGGTGGTTTAGTTATTTATATGTTCATGCAGATGGCGGTGCAGATATTTCCATGTTCATACAGATGGCGGTGTAGATATTTCTATGTTTATAGAGATAGCGGTGTAGTTATTTCCATGTGTAAAGAAATAGCTTTGTAGATATTTCCATGTATATGCTGATAGCTCTGTAGATATTTCCATTTTCATGCAGATAGCAGTGTAGATATTTCCATGTTCATACAGATAGCGGTGGAGTTATTTCCATGTTTATACAGATAGCGGTGAAGATGTATGCATGTTTACACAGATAGCGGTGTAGATATTTCCATGTTCATTCAGGTAGCGGTGTAGATATTTCCATGTTCATCCAGATAGCTGTGTAGATATATCCATGTTCATACAGGTGGCGGTGAAGATATTTCAATGTTCATACAGATAGCGGTGTAGATCTTTCCATGTTCATGCAGATAGCGGTGTAGATATTTCCATCTTCATACAGATAGAGGTGTAGATATTTCCATGTTCATACAGATTGCGGTGTAGATATTTCCATGTTCATCCAGATGGCTGTGTAGATATCTCCATCTTAATACAGATGGCGGTGTAGATATTTATATGTTCATACAGATGGCGGTGAAGATATCTCCATGTTCATACAGATGGCGTTGTAGATATTTCCATGTTAATAGAGATAGCGGTGTAGTTATTTCCATGTGTAAAGAAATATCTTTGTAGATATTTCCATGTATATGCAGATAGCTGCGTAGATATTTCCATTTTCATGCAGATAGCGGAGTAGATATTTCCATGTTCAAACAGATAGCGGTGTAGATATTTCCATGTTCATACAGATAGCGGTGTAGATATTTCCATGTTTATACAGATAGCGGTGAAGATGTATGCATGTTTACACAGATAGTGGTGTAGATATTTCCATGTTCATACAGATAGCGGTGTAGATATTTCCATGTTCATTCAGATGGCTATGTAGATATACCCATGTTCATACAGATGGCGGTTAAGATATTTCCATGTTCATACAGATAGCGGTGTAGATATTTACATGTTCATACAGATAGCGGTGTAGATATTTCCATGTTTATACATATAGCGGTGTAGATATTTCCATGTTCATACATATAGCGGTGTAGATATTTCCATGTTCATCCAGATGGCTGTGTAGTTATATCCATGTTCATACAGATGGCGGTGAAGATATTTCCATGATCATACAGATAGCGGTGTAGATATTTCCATGTTCATACAGATAGCGGTGTAGACATTTCCATGTTCATACAGATAGCGGTGTAGCTATTTCCATGTTCATACAGATAGCGGTGCTGATATTTCCATGTTTATACAGGTAGCTGTGTAGATATTTCCATGTTTATACAGATAGCGGTGTAGATATTTCCATGTTCATCCAGATGGCTGTGTAGATATATCCATGTTCATACAGATGGCGGTGAAGACATTTCCATGTTCATACAGATAGCGGTGTAGATATTTCCATGTTCATACAGATATCCGTGTAGATATTGCCATGTTCATACCGATAGCCGTGCTGATACTTCCATGTTTATACAGGTAGCGGTGTAGATATTTCCATGTTTATACACATAGCGGTGTAGATATTTCCATGTTTATACAGATAGCGGTGTAGATATCTCCATCTTAATACAGATGGCGGTGTAGATATTTATATGTTCATACAGATGGCGGAGCAGATATTTCCATGTTCATACGGATGGCGGTGAAGATATTTCCATGTTCATACAGATGGCGGTGTAGAAACTTCCATGTTCATACTGATAACGGTCCTGACATTTCCATGTTTACACAGGTAACGGTGTAGATATTTCCATGTTTATACAGATAGCAGTGTAGATATTTCCATGTTTATACATATAGCGGTGTAGATATTTCCATGTTTATACAGATAGCGGTGTAGATATTTCCATGTTTATGCAGATAGTGGTGTAGATATCTCCATTTTAATGCAGATGGCGGTGTAGATATTTAAATGTTCATACAGTTGGCGGTGCAGATATTTCCATGTTCATACAGATGGCGGTGTAGATATTTCCATGTTCATACAGATAGAGGAGTAGCTATTTCCATGTTCATACAGATTGCGGCGTAGATATTTCCATGTTCATCCAGATGGCTGTGTAGATATATCCATGTTCATACAGATGGCGGTGAAGATATTTCCATGTTCATACAGATAGCAGTGTAGATATTTCCATGTTCATACAGATAGCGGTGTAGATATTTCTATGTTCATCCAGATGGCTGTGTAGATATATCCATGTTCATTCAGATGGCGGTGAAGATATTTCCATGTTCATATTGATAGCGGTGTAGATATTTCCATGTTCATACAGATAGCTGTGTAGATATTTCCATGTTCATACAGACAGCGGTGTAGATATTTCCATGTTCATACAGATAGTGGTGTAGATATTTCCATGTTCATACAGATAGCGGTGTAGCTATTTCCATGTTCATACAGATAGCGGTGTAGATATTTCCATGTTCATAGAGATAGCGGTGTAGATATTTCCATGTTCATACAGATAGCGGTGCTGATATTTCCATGTTTATACAGGTAGCAGTGTAGATATTTCCATGTTTATACAGATAGCGGTGTAGATATTTCCATGTTTATACAGATAGCGCTGTAGATATTTTCATGTTTATACAGATAGCGGTGTAGGTATCTCCATCTTAATACAGATGGCGGTGTAGATGTTTATATGTTCATACAGATGGCGGTGCAGATATTTCCATGTTCATACAGATGGCGCTGTAGATATTTCCATGTTTATAGAGACTGCGGTTTAGATATTTCCATGTGTAAAGATATAGCTTTGTAAATATTTCCATGTATATGCAGATAGCTGTGTAGATATTTCCATTTTCATGCAGATAGCGGTGTAGATATTTCCATGTTCAAACAGATAGCTGTGTAGATATTTCCATGTTCATACAGATAGCGGTGAAGATATTTTCATGTTTATACAGATAGCGGTGAAGATGTATGCATGCTAACACAGATAGCGGTGTAGATATTTCCAAGTTCATACAGATAGCGTCGTAGATATTTCCATGTTCATCCAGATGGCTGTGTAGATATATCCATGTTCATACAGATGGCGGTGAAGATATTTCCATGTTCATGCAGACAGAGGTGTAGATATTTCCATGTTCATACAGATAGCGGTGTAGACATTTCCATGTTCATACTGATAGCGGTGAAGATGTATGCATGTTAACACAGATAGCGGTGTAGATATTTCCAAGTTCATACAGATAGCGGTGTAGATATTTCCATGTTCAAACAGATAGCTGTGTAGATATTTCCATGTTCATACAGATAGCGGTGTAGATATTTCCATGTTTATACAGATAGCGGTGAAGATGTATGCATGTTAACACCCATAGCGGTGTAGATATTTCCATGTTCATACAGATAGCGGTGTAGATATTTCCATATTCATCCAGATGGCTGTGTAGATATATCCATGTTCATACAGATGGCGGTGAAGATATTTCCATGTTCATACAGATAGCGGTGTAGATATTTCCATGTTCATACAGATAGCGGTGTAGATATTTCCATGTTCATACAGATAGCGGTGTAGCTATTTCCATGTTCATACAGATAGCGGTGTAGATATTTCCATGTTCATCCAGAAGGGTGTGTAGATAAATCCATGTTCATACAGATGGTGGTGAAGATATTTCCATGTTCATACAGATAGCGGTGTAGATATTTCCATGTTTATACAGATATCAGAGTAGATATTTCCATGTTTATACAGATAGCGGAGTAGATATCTCCATCTTAATACAGATGGCGGTGTAGATAATTATATGATCATACAGATGGCGGTGCAGATATTTCCATGTTCATACAGATGGCGGTGTAGATATTTCCATGTTTATAGAGGTAGCGGTGTAGTTATTTCCATGTGTAAAGAGATAGCTGTATAGATATTTCCATGTATATGCAGATAGCTTTGTAGATATTTCCATTTTCATGCAGATAGCAGTGTAGATATTTCCATGTTCAAACAGATAGTGGTGTAGATATTTCCATGTTCATACAGATAGCAGTGTAGATATTTCCATGTTTAAACAGATAGTGGTGAAGATGTATACATGTTTACAGAGATAGCGGTGTAGATATTTCCATGCTCATACAGATAGCGGTGTAGATATTTCCGTGTTCATCCAGATGGCTGTGTAGATATATCCATGTTCATACAGATGGCGGTGAAGATATTTCCATGTTCATACAGATAGCGGTGTAGATATTTCCATGTTCATACAGATAGCGGTGTAGATATTTCCATGTTCATACAGGTAGCGGTGTAGATATTTCCATGTTCATCCAGATGGCTGTGTAGATATATCCATGTTCATACAGATGGCGGTGAAGATATTTCCATGTTCATACAGTTAGCGATGTAGATCATTCCATGTTCATACAGATAGCGGTGTAGATATTTCCATGTTCATACAGATAGAGGTGTAGCTATTTCCATGTTCATACATATTGCGGCGTAGATATTTCCATGTTCATCCAGATGGCTGTGTAGATATATCTATGTTCATACAGATGGTGGTGAAGATATTTCCATGTGCATACAGATATCGGTGTAGATATTTCCATGTCCATACAGATAGCAGTGTAGGTATTTCCATGTTCATACAGATAGCGGTGCTGATATTTCCATGTTTATACAGGTAGCGGTGTAGATATTTCCATGTTTATACAGATAGTGGTGTAGATATTTCCATGTTTATACAGATGGCTGTGCAGATATTTCCATGTTCATACAGATGGTGGTGCAGATATTTCCATGTTTATAGAGATAGAGGTGTAGTTATTTCCATGTGTAAAGAAATAGCTTTGTAGATATTTCCGTGTATATGCAGATAGCTGTGTAGATATTTCCATTTTCATGCAGATAGCGGTGTAGATATTTCCATGTTCAGATAGCGGTGTAGATATTTCCATGTTCATACAGATAGCGGTGTAGATATTTCCATGTTTATACAGATAGCGGTGAAGATGTATGCATGTTCATACAGATAGCGGTGTAGATATTTCCATGTTCATACAGATAGCGGTGTAGATATTTCCATGTTCATCCAGAAGGCTGTGTAGATATTTCCATGTTCATACAGATAGCGGTGTTGATAGTTCCATGTTTATACAGGTAGCCGTGTTGATATTTCCATGTTTATACAGATAGCGGTGCAGATATTTCCATGTTTATACAGATAGCGGTGTAGATATTTCCATGTTTATACAGATAGCGGTGTAGATATCTCCATCTTAATACAGATGGCGGTGTAGATATTTATATGTTCATACAGATGGCGGTGCAGATATTTCCATGTTCATACAGATGGCGGTGTAGATATTTCCATGTTTATAGAGATAGCAGTGTAGTTATTTCCATGTGTAAAGAAATAGCTTTGTAGATATTTCCGTGTATATGCAGATAGCTGTGTAGATATTTCCATTTTCATGCAGATAGCGGTGTAGATATTTCCATGTTCAAACAGATAGCGGTGTAGATATTTCCATGTTCATACAGAGAGCTGTGTAGGTATTTGCATGTTTATACAGATAGCGGTGAAGATGTATGCATGTTTGCACAGATAGCGGTGGAGATATTTCCATGTTCATACAGATAGCGGTGTAGATATTTCCATGTTAATACAGATAGCGGTGTAGATATTTCCATGTTCATCCAGAAGGCTGTGTAGGTATTTCCATGTTCATACAGATAGCGGTGCTGATATTTCCATATTTATATAGATAGCGGTGTAGATATTTCCATGTTCATACAGATAGCGGTGTAGATATTTCCATGTTTATACAGATAGCAGTGTAGATATTTCCATGTTTATACAGATAGCGGTGTGGATATCTCCATCTTAATACAGATGGTGGTTTAGTTATTTATATGTTCATGCAGATGGCGGTGCAGATATTTCCATGTTCATACAGATGGCGGTGTAGATATTTCTATGTTTATAGAGATAGCGGTGTAGTTATTTCCATGTGTAAAGAAATAGCTTTGTAGATATTTCCATGTATATGCTGATAGCTCTGTAGATATTTCCATTTTCATGCAGATAGCAGTGTAGATATTTCCATGTTCATACAGATAGCGGTGGAGTTATTTCCATGTTTATACAGATAGCGGTGAAGATGTATGCATGTTTACACAGATAGCGGTGTAGATATTTCCATGTTCATTCAGGTAGCGGTGTAGATATTTCCATGTTCATCCAGATAGCTGTGTAGATATATCCATGTTCATACAGGTGGCGGTGAAGATATTTCAATGTTCATACAGATAGCGGTGTAGATCTTTCCATGTTCATGCAGATAGCGGTGTAGATATTTCCATCTTCATACAGATAGAGGTGTAGATATTTCCATGTTCATACAGATTGCGGTGTAGATATTTCCATGTTCATCCAGATGGCTGTGTAGATATCTCCATCTTAATACAGATGGCGGTGTAGATATTTATATGTTCATACAGATGGCGGTGAAGATATCTCCATGTTCATACAGATGGCGTTGTAGATATTTCCATGTTAATAGAGATAGCGGTGTAGTTATTTCCATGTGTAAAGAAATATCTTTGTAGATATTTCCATGTATATGCAGATAGCTGCGTAGATATTTCCATTTTCATGCAGATAGCGGAGTAGATATTTCCATGTTCAAACAGATAGCGGTGTAGATATTTCCATGTTCATACAGATAGCGGTGTAGATATTTCCATGTTTATACAGATAGCGGTGAAGATGTATGCATGTTTACACAGATAGTGGTGTAGATATTTCCATGTTCATACAGATAGCGGTGTAGATATTTCCATGTTCATTCAGATGGCTATGTAGATATACCCATGTTCATACAGATGGCGGTTAAGATATTTCCATGTTCATACAGATAGCGGTGTAGATATTTCCATGTTCATACAGATAGCGGTGTAGATATTTCCATGTTTATACATATAGCGGTGTAGATATTTCCATGTTCATACATATAGCGGTGTAGATATTTCCATGTTCATCCAGATGGCTGTGTAGTTATATCCATGTTCATACAGATGGCGGTGAAGATATTTCCATGATCATACAGATAGCGGTGTAGATATTTCCATGTTCATACAGATAGCGGTGTAGACATTTCCATGTTCATACAGATAGCGGTGTAGCTATTTCCATGTTCATACAGATAGCTGTGTAGATATTTCCATGTTCATCCAGATGGCTGTGTAAATATTTCCATGTTCATACAGATAGCGGTGCCGATATTTCCATGTTTATACAGGTAGCGGTGTAGATATTCCCATGTGTATACAGATAGCGGTGTAGATATTTCCATGTTTATACAGATAGAGGTGAAGATGTATGCATGTTTACACAGTTAGCGGTGTAGATATTTCCATGCTCATACAGATAGCGGTGTAGATATTTCCGTGTTCATCCAGATGGCTGTGTAGATATATCCATGTTCATACAGATGGCGGTGAAGATATTTCCATGTTCATACAGATAGCGGTGTAGATATTTCCATGTTCATACAGATAGCGGTGTAGATATTTCCATGTTCATACAGGTAGCGGTGTAGATATTTCCATGTTCATCCAGATGGCTGTGTAGATATATCCATGTTCATACAGATGGCGGTGAAGATATTTCCATGTTCATACAGTTAGCGATGTAGATCATTCCATGTTCATACAGATAGCGGTGTAGATATTTCCATGTTCATACAGATAGAGGTGTAGCTATTTCCATGTTCATACATATTGCGGCGTAGATATTTCCATGTTCATCCAGATGGCTGTGTAGATATATCTATGTTCATACAGATGGTGGTGAAGATATTTCCATGTTCATACAGATATCGGTGTAGATATTTCCATGTCCATACAGATAGCAGTGTAGGTATTTCCATGTTCATACAGATAGCAGTGCTGATATTTCCATGTTTATACAGGTAGCGGTGTAGATATTTCCATGTTTATACAGATAGTGGTGTAGATATTTCCATGTTTATACAGATGGCTGTGCAGATATTTCCATGTTCATACAGATGGTGGTGCAGATATTTCCATGTTTATAGAGATATAGGTGTAGTTATTTCCATGTGTAAAGAAATAGCTTTGTAGATATTTCCGTGTATATGCAGATAGCTGTGTAGATATTTCCATTTTCATGCAGATAGCGGTGTAGATATTTCCATGTTCAGATAGCGGTGTAGATATTTCCATGCTCATACAGATAGCGGTGTAGATATTTCCATGTTTATACAGATAGCGGTGAAGATGTATGCATGTTTGCACAGATAGTGGTGTAGATATTTCCATGTTCATACAGATAGCGGTGTAGATATTTCCATGTTCATACAGATAGCGGTGTAGATATTTCCATGATCATCCAGAAGGCTGTGTAGATATTTCCATGTTCATACAGATAGCGGTGTTGATAGTTCCATGTTTATACAGGTAGCCGTGTAGATATTTCCATGTTTATACAGATAGCGGTGCAGATATTTCCATGTTTATACAGATAGCGGTGTAGATATTTCCATGTTTATACAGATAGCGGTGTAGATATCTCCATCTTAATACAGATGGCGGTGTAGATATTTATATGTTCATACAGATGGCGGTGCAGATATTTCCATGTTCATACAGATGGCGGTGTAGATATTTCCATGTTTATAGAGATAGCAGTGTAGTTATTTCCATGTGTAAAGAAATAGCTTTGTAGATATTTCCGTGTATATGCAGATAGCTGTGTAGATATTTCCATTTTCATGCAGATAGCGGTGTAGATATTTCCATGTTCAAACAGATAGCGGTGTAGATATTTCCATGTTCATACAGAGAGCTGTGTAGGTATTTGCATGTTTATACAGATAGCGGTGAAGATGTATGCATGTTTGCACAGATAGCGGTGGAGATATTTCCATGTTCATACAGATAGCGGTGTAGATATTTCCATGTTAATACAGATAGCGGTGTAGATATTTCCATGTTCATCCAGAAGGCTGTGTAGATATTTCCATGTTCATACAGATAGCGGTGCTGATATTTCCATATTTATATAGATAGCGGTGTAGATATTTCCATGTTCATACAGATAGCGGTGTAGATATTTCCATGTTTATACAGATAGCAGTGTAGATATTTCCATGTTTATACAGATAGCGGTGTGGATATCTCCATCTTAATACAGATGGTGGTTTAGATATTTATATGTTCATGCAGATGGCGGTGCAGATATTTCCATGTTCATACAGATGGCGGTGTAGATATTTCTATGTTTATAGAGATAGCGGTGTAGTTATTTCCATGTGTAAAGAAATAGCTTTGTAGATATTTCCATGTATATGCTGATAGCTCTGTAGATATTTCCATTTTCATGCAGATAGCAGTGTAGATATTTCCATGTTCATACAGATAGCGGTGGAGTTATTTCCATGTTTATACAGATAGCGGTGAAGATGTATGCATGTTTACACAGATAGCGGTGTAGATATTTCCATGTTCATTCAGGTAGCGGTGTAGATATTTCCATGTTCATCCAGATAGCTGTGTAGATATATCCATGTTCATACAGGTGGCGGTGAAGATATTTCAATGTTCATACAGATAGCGGTGTAGATCCTTCCATGTTCATGCAGATAGCGGTGTAGATATTTCCATCTTCATACAGATAGAGGTGTAGATATTTCCATGTTCATACAGATTGCGGTGTAGATATTTCCATGTTCATCCAGATGGCTGTGTAGATATCTCCATCTTAATACAGATGGCGGTGTAGATATTTATATGTTCATACAGATGGCGGTGAAGATATCTCCATGTTCATACAGATGGCGTTGTAGATATTTCCATGTTAATAGAGATAGCGGTGTAGTTATTTCCATGTGTAAAGAAATAGCTTTGTAGATATTTCCATGTATATGCAGATAGCTGCGTAGATATTTCCATTTTCATGCAGATAGCGGAGTAGATATTTCCATGTTCAAACAGATAGCGGTGTAGATATTTCCATGTTCATACAGATAGCGGTGTAGATATTTCCATGTTTATACAGATAGCGGTGAAGATGTATGCATGTTTACACAGATAGTGGTGTAGATATTTCCATGTTCATACAGATAGCCGTGTAGATATTTCCATGTTCATCCAGATGGCTGTGTAAATATTTCCATGTTCATACAGATAGAGGTGCTGATATTTCCATGTTTATACAGGTAGCGGTGTAGATATTCCCATGTGTATACAGATAGCGGTGTAGATATTTCCATGTTTATACAGATAGAGGTGAAGATGTATGCATGTTTACACAGTTAGCGGTGCAGATATTTCCATGTTCATACAGATAGCGGTGTAGATATTTCCATGTTCATCCAGATGGCTGTGTATATATATCCATGTTCATTCAGATGGCGGTGAAGATATTTCCATGTTCATACAGATAGCGGTGTAGATATTTCCATGTTCATACAGATAGCTGTGTAGATATTTCCATGTTCATACAGACAGCGGTGTAGATATTTCCATGTTCATACAGATAGAGGTGTAGATATTTCCGTGTTCATCCAGATGGCTGTGTAGATATATCCATTTGCATACAGATGGCGGTGAAGATATTTCCATGCTCATGCAGATAGCGGTGTACATATTTCCATGTTTATACAGATAGCGGTGTAGATATCTCCATCTTAATACAGATGGCGGTGTAGATATTTATATGTTCATACACATGGCGGTGCAGATATTTCCATGTTCATTCAGATGGCGGTGTAGATATTTCCATGTTCATTCAGATGGCGGTGTGGATATTTCCATGTGTAAAGAAATAGCTTTGTAGATATTTCCATGTACATGCAGAGAGCTGTGTAGATATTTCCATTTTCATGCAGATAGCGGTGTAGATATTTCCATGTTCAAACAGATAGCTGTGTAGATATTTCCATGTTCATACAGATAGCGGTGTAGATATTTCCATGTTTATACAGGTAGCGGTGTAGATATTTCCATGTTTATACAGATAGCGGTGTAGATATTTCCATGTTTATACAGATAGCGGTGTAGATATTTCCATGTTTATACAGATAGCGGTGTAGATATCTCCATCTTAATAGAGATGGCGGTGTAGATATTTATATGTTCATAGAGATGGCGGTGCAGATATTTCCATGTTCATACAGATGGCGTTGTAGATATTTCCATGTTAATAGAGATAGCGGTGTAGTTATTTCCATGTGTAAAGAAATAGCTTTGTAGATATTTCCATGTATATGCAGATAGCTGCGTAGATATTTCCATTTTCATGCAGATAGCGGAGTAGATATTTCCATGTTCAAACAGATAGCGGTGTAGATATTTCCATGTTCATACAGATAGCGGTGTAGATATTTCCATGTTTATACAGATAGCGGTGAAGATGTATTCATGTTTACACAGATAGTGGTGTAGATATTTCCATGTTCATACAGATAGCCGTGTAGATATTTCCATGTTCATCCAGATGGCTGTGTAAATATTTCCATGTTCATACAGATAGAGGTGCTGATATTTCCATGTTTATACAGGTAGCGGTGTAGATATTCCCATGTGTATACAGATAGCGGTGTAGATATTTCCATGTTTATACAGATAGAGGTGAAGATGTATGCATGTTTACACAGTTAGCGGTGCAGATATTTCCATGTTCATACAGATAGCGGTGTAGATATTTCCATGTTCATCCAGATGGCTGTGTATATATATCCATGTTCATTCAGATGGCGGTGAAGATATTTCCATGTTCATACAGATAGCGGTGTAGATATTTCCATGTTCATACAGATAGCTGTGTAGATATTTCCATGTTCATACAGACAGCGGTGTAGATATTTCCATGTTCATACAGATAGAGGTGTAGATATTTCCGTGTTCATCCAGATGGCTGTGTAGATATATCCATGTGCATACAGATGGCGGTGAAGATATTTCCATGCTCATGCAGATAGCGGTGTACATATTTCCATGTTTATACAGATAGCGGTGTAGATATCTCCATCTTAATACAGATGGCGGTGTAGATATTTATATGTTCATACACATGGCGGTGCAGATATTTCCATGTTCATTCAGATGGCGGTGTAGATATTTCCATGTTCATTCAGATGGCGGTGTGGATATTTCCATGTGTAAAGAAATAGCTTTGTAGATATTTCCATGTACATGCAGAGAGCTGTGTAGATATTTCCATTTTCATGCAGATAGCGGTGTAGATATTTCCATGTTCAAACAGATAGCTGTGTAGATATTTCCATGTTCATACAGATAGCGGTGTAGATATTTCCATGTTTATACAGGTAGCGGTGTAGATATTTCCATGTTTATACAGATAGCGGTGTAGATATTTCCATGTTTATACAGATAGCGGTGTAGATATTTCCATGTTTATACAGATAGCGGTGTAGATATCTCCATCTTAATAGAGATGGCGGTGTAGATATTTATATGTTCATAGAGATGGCGGTGCAGATATTTCCATGTTCATACAGATGGTGGTGTAGATATTTCCATGTTTATAGAGGTAGCGGTGTAGTTATTTCCATGTGTAAAGAAATAGCTTTGAAGATATTTCCGTGTATATGCAGAATGCTGTGTAGATATTTCCATTTTCATGCAGATAGCGGTGTAGATATTTACATGTTCAAACAGATAGCGGTGTAGATATTTCCATCTTCATACAGATAGCGGTGTAGATATTTCCATGTTTATACAGATAGCGGTGTAGATATTTCCATGTCCATACAGATAGCGGTGTAGATATTTCCATGCTCATCCAGAAGGCTGTGTAGATATTTCCATGTTCATACAGATAGCGGTGCTGATATTTCCATGTTTATACAGGTAGCGGTGTAGATATTTCCATGTTTATACAGATAGCGGTGTAGATATTTCCATGTTTATACAGATAGCGGTGTAGATATTTCCATGTTTACACAGATAGCGGTGTAGATATCTCCATCTTAATACAGATGGCGGTGTAGATATTTATATGTTCATACTGATGGCGGTGCAGATATTTCCAAGTTCATACAGATGGCGGTGTCGATATTTCCATGTTTATAGAGATAGCGGTGTAGTTATTTCAATGTGTAAAGAAATAGCTTTGTAGATATTTCCGTGTATATGCAGATAGCTGTGTAGATATTTCCATTTTCATGCAGATATCGGTGTAGATATTTCCATGTTCAAACAGATAGCGGTGTAGATATTTCCATGTTCATAGAGATAGCGGTGTAGATATTTGCATGTTTGTACAGATAGCGGTGAAGATGTATGCATGTTTGCACAAATAGCGGTGTAGATATTTCCATGTTCATACAGATAGCGGTGTAGATATTTCCATGTTCATAAAGATAGCGGTTTAGATATTTCCATGTTCATACAGATAGCGGTGTAGATATTTCCATGTTCATACAGATAGCGGTGTAGATATTTCCATGTTCATCCAGAAGGCTGTGTAGATATTTCCATGTTCATACAGATAGCGGTGTAGATATTTCCATGTTCATATAGGTAGCGGTGTAGATATTTCCATGCTCATCCAGATAGCGGTGTAGATATTCCCATGTTTATACAGATAGCGGTGTAGATATTTCCATGTTTATACAGATAGCGGTGTGGATATCTCCATCTTAATACACATGGTTGTGTAGATATTTATATGTTCATGCAGATGGCGGTGCAGATATTTCCATGTTCATACAGATGGCGGTGTAGATATTTCTATGTTTATAGAGATAGGGGTGTAGTTATTTCCATGTGTAAAGAAATAGCTTTGTAGATATTTCCATGTATATGCAGATAGCTCTGTTGATATTTCCATTTTCATGCAGATAGCAGTGTAGATATTTCCATGTTCATACAGATAGCGGTGGAGATATTTCCATGATTATACAGATAGCGGTGAAGATGTATGCATGTTTACACAGATAGCGGTGTAGATATTTCCATGTTCATTCAGGTAGCGGTGTAGATATTTCCATGTTCATCCAGATGGCTGAGTAGATATATCCATGTTCATACAGATGGCGGTGAAGATATTTCCATGTTCATACAGATAGCGGTGTAGATCTTTCCATGTTCATACAGATAGCGGTGTAGATATTTCCATGTTCATACAGATAGAGGTGTAGCTATTTCCATGTACATACAGATTGCGGTGTAGATATTTCCATGTTCATCCAGATGGCTGTGTAGATATATCCATGTTCATACAGATGGCGGTGAAGATATTTCCATGTTCATACAGATAGCGGTGTAGATATTTCCATGTTCATACAGATAGTGGTGTAGATATTTCCATGTTCATACAGATAGCGGTGTATCTGTTTCCATGTTCATACAAATGGCGGTGTAGATATTTCCATGTTCATCCAGATGGCTGTGTAGATATTTCCATGTTCATACAGATAGCGGTGCTGATATTTCCATGTTTATACAGGTAGAGGTGTAGATATTTCCATGTTTATACAGATAGCGGTGTAGATATTTCCATGTTTATACAGATAGCTGTGTAGATATTTCCATGTTTATACAGATAGCGGTGTAGATATCTCCATCTCAATACAGATGGCGGTGTAGATATTTATATGTTCATACAGATGGCGGTGAAGATATCTCCATGTTCATACAGATGGTGGTGTAGATATTTCCATGTTAATAGAGATAGAGGTGTAGTTATTTCCATTTGTAAAGAAATAGCTTTGTAGATATTTCCATGTATATGCAGATAGCTGTGTAGATATTTCCATTTCCATGCAGATAGCGGAGTAGATATTTCCATGTTCAAACAGATAGCGGTGTAGATATTTCCATGTTTATACAGATAGTGGTGTAGATATTTCCATGTTTATACAGATAACGGTGAAGATGTATGCATGTTTACACAGATAGTGGTGTAGATATTTCCATATTCATACAGATTGCGGTGTAGATGTTTCCATGTTCATTCAGATGGCTATGTAGATATATCCATGTTCATACAGATGGCGGTGAAAATATTTCCATGTTCATACAGATAGCGGTGTAGATATTTACATGTTCATACAGATAGCGGTGTAGATATTTCAATGTTTATACATATAGCGGTGTAGATATTTCCATGTTCATACATATAGCGGTGTAGATATTTCCATGTTCATCCAGATGGCTGTGTAGTTATATCCATGTTCATACAAATGGCGGTGAAGATATTTCCTTGACCATACAGATAGCGGTGTAGATATTTCCATGTTCATACAGATAGCGGTGTAGACATTTCCATGTTCATACAGATTGCGGTGTAGCTATTTCCATGTTCAAACAGATAGCGGTGTAGATATTTCCATGTTCATCCAGATGGCTGTGTAGATATTTCCATGTTCATACAGATAGTGTTGCTGATATTTCCATGTATATACAGGTAGCGGTGTAGATATTCCCATGTTTATACAGATAGAGGTGTAGATATTTCCATGTTTATACAGATAGAGGTGAAGATGTATGCATGTTTACACAGTTAGCGGTGCAGATATTTCCATGTTCATACAGATAGCGGTGTAGATATTTCCATGTTCATCCAGATGGCTGTGTAGATATATCCATGTTCATTCAGATGGCGGTGAAGATATTTCCATGTTCATACAGATAGCGGTGTAGATATTTCCATGTTCATACAGATAGCTGTGTAGATATTTCCATGTTCATACAGACAGCGGTGTAGATATTTCCATGTTCATACAGATAGTGGTGTAGATATTTCCATGTTCAAAAAGATAGCGGTGTAGCTATTTCCATGTTCATACAGATAGCGGTGTACATATTTCCATGTTCATAGAGATAGCGGTGTAGATATTTCCATGTTCATACAGATAGCGGTGCTGATATTTCCATGTTTATACAGGTAGCGGTGTAGATATTTCCATGTTTATACAGATAGCGGTGTAGATATTTCCATGTTTATACAGATAGCGGTGTAGATATTTTCATGTTTATACAGATAGCGGTGTAGATATCTCCATCTTAATACAGATGGCGGTGTAGATATTTATATGTTCATTCAGATGGCGGTGCAGATATTTCCATGTTCATACAGATGGCGGTGTAGATATTTCCATGTTTATAGAGACTGCGGTGTAGATATTTCCATGTGTAAAGAAATAGCTTTGTAAATATTTCCATGTATATGCAGATATTTGTGTAGATATTTCCATTTTCATGCAGATAGCGGTGTAGATATTTCCATGTTCAAACAGATAGCTGTGTAGATATTTCCATGTTCATACAGATAGCGGTGTAGATATTTCCATGTTTATACAGATAGCGGTGAAGATGTATGCATGTTAACACAGACAGCGGTGTAGATATTTCCAAGTTCATAGAGATAGCGGTGTAGATATTTCCATGTTCATCCAGATGGCTGTGTAGATATATCCATGTTCATACAGATGGCGGTGAAGATATTTCCATGTTCATGCAGATAGCGGTGTAGATATTTCCATGTTCATACAGATAGCGGTGTAGACATGTCCATGTTCATACTGATAGCGGTGTAGCTATTTCCATGTTCATACAGATAGCGGTGTAGATATTTCCATGTTCATCCAGATGGCTGTGTAGATATGTCCATGTTCATACAGATGGCGGTGAAGTTATTTCCATGTTCATACAGATGGCGGTGTAGATATTTCCATGTTCATACAGATAGCAGTGTAGATATTTCCATGTTCATACAGACAGCGGTGCTATTACTTCCATGTTCATCCAGATGGCTGTGTAGATATATCCATCTTCATACAGATGGCTGTGAATATATTTCCATGTTCATACAGATATCGGTGTAGATATTTCCATGTTTATTCAGGTAGCCGTGTTGATATTTCCATGTTTATACAGATAGCGGTGTAGATATTTCCATGTTTATACAGATAGCGGTGTAGATATTTTCATGTTTATACAGATAGCGGTGTAGATATCTCCATCTTAATACAGATGGCGGTGTAGATATTTATATGCTCATACAGATGGTGGTGCAGATATTTCCTTGTTCATTCAGATGGCGGTGTAGATATTTCCATGTTTATAGAGATTGCGGTGAAGATATTTCCATGTGTAAAGAAATAGCTTTGTAGATATTTCCATGTAGATGCAGACTGCTGTGTACATATTTCCATTTTCATGCAGATAGCGGTGTAGATATTTCCATGTTCAAACAGATAGCTGTGTAGACATTTCCATGTTCATACAGATAGCGGTGTAGATATTTCCATGTTTATACAGATAGCGGTGAAGATGTATGCATGTTAACACAGATAGCGGTGTAGATATTTCCATGTTCATACAGATAGCGGTGTAGATATTTCCATATTCATCCAGATGACTGTGTAGATATATACATGTTCATACAGATGGCGGTGAAGATATTTCCATGTTCATACAGATAGCGGTGTTGATATTTCCATGTTCATCCAGAAGGCTATGTAGATATTTCCGTGTTCATAGAGATAGCGGTGCTGATATTTCCATGTTGATACAGGTAGCGGTGTAGATATTTCCATGTTCATACAGATAGCGGAATAGATATTTCCATGTTCATACAGATAGCGGTGTAGATATTTCCATGTTCATACAGATAGCTGTGTAGCTATTTCCATGTTCATACAGATAGCGGTGTAGATATTTCCATGTTCATCCAGATGGGTGTGTAGATAAATCCATGTTCATACAGATGGCGGTGAAGATATTTCCATGTTCATACAGATAGCGGTGTAGATATTTCCATATTCATACAGATGGCGGTGTAGATATTTCCATGTTTATAGAGATAGCGGTGTAGTTATTTCCATGTGTAAAGAAATAGCTTTGTAGATATTTCCATGTATATGCGGATAGCTTTGTAGATATTTCCATTTTCATGCAGATAGAGGTGTAGATATTTCCATGTTCAAACAGTTAGCGGTGTAGATATTTCCATGTTCATACAGATAGCGGTGTAGTTATTTCCATGTTTATACAGATAGCGGTGAAGATGTATGCATGTTTGCACAGATAGTGGTGTAGATATTTCCATGTTCATACAGATAGCGGTGTAAATATTTCCATGTTCATACAGATAGTGGTGTAGATATTTCCATGTTCATACAGATAGCGGTGTAGATATTTCCATGTTCATACAGATAGCGGTGTAAATATTTCCATGTTCATCCTGAAGGCTGTGTAGATATTTCCATGTTCATACAGATAGCGGTGCTGATATTTCCATGTTGATACAGGTAGCGGTGTAGATATTTCCATGTTCATACAGATAGTGGTGTAGATATTTCCATGTTCATACAGATAGCGGTGTAGCTATTTCCATGTTCATACAGATAGCGGTGTAGCTATTTCCATGTTCATACAGATAGCGGTGTAGATATTTCCATGTTCATCCAGATGGGTGTGTAGATAAATCCATGTTCATACAGATGGCGGTGAAGATATTTCCATGTTCATACAGATAGCGGTGTAGATATTTCCATGTTTATACAGATATCGGTGTAGATATTTCCATGTTTATACAGATAGCCTAGTAGATATCTCCATCTTAATACAGATGGCGGTGTAGATATTTATATGATCATACAGATGGCGGTGCAGATATTTCCATGTTCATACAGATGGCGGTGTAGATATTTCCATGTTTATAGAGATAGCGGTGTAGTTATTTCCATGTGTAAAGAGATAGCTGTATAGATAATTCCATGTACTTGCAGATAGCTTTGTAGATATTTCCATTTTCATGCAGATAGCGGTGTAGATATTTCCATGTTCAAACAGATAGCGGTGCAGATATTTCCATGTTCATACAGATAGCTGTGTAGATATTTCCATGTTTAAACAGATAGTGGTGAAGATGTATACATGTTTACACAGATAGCGGTGTAGATATTTCCATGCTCATACAGATAGCGGTGTAGATACTTCCGTGTTCATCCAGATGGCTGTGTAGATATATCCATGTTCATACAGATGGCGGTGAAGATATTTCCATGTTCATACAGATAGCGGTGTAGATATTTCCATGTTCATACAGACAGCGGTGCAGATATTTCCATGTTCATACAGATAGTGGTGTAGATATTTCCATGTTCATACAGATAGCGGTGTAGCTATTTCCATGTTCATACAGATAGCGGTGTAGATATTTCCATGTTCATAGAGATAGCGGTGTAGATATTACCATGGTCATACAGATAGCGGTGCTGATATTTCCATGTTTATACAGGTAGCGGTGTAGATAATTCCATGTTTATACAGATAGCGGTGTAGATATTTCCATGTTCATACAGATAGCGGTGTAGATATTTCCTTGTTTATACAGATAGCGGTGTAGATATTTCCATGTTTATACAGATAGTGGTGTATATATTTCCATGTTAATAGAGATAGAGGTGTAGTTATTTCCATGTTCATACAGATAGCGGTGCAGATATTTCCATGTTCATACAGATGGCGGTGTAGATATTTCCATGTTTATAGAGACTGCGGTGTAGATATTTCCATGTGTAAAGAAATAGCTTTGTAAATATTTCCATGTATATGCAGATATTTGTGTAGATATTTCCATTTTCATGCAGATAGCGGTGTAGATATTTCCATGTTCAAACAGATAGCTGTGTAGATATTTCCATGTTCATACAGATAGCGGTGTAGATATTTCCATGTTTATACAGATAGCGGTGAAGATGTATGCATGTTAACACAGACAGCGGTGTAGATATTTCCAAGTTCATAGAGATAGCGGTGTAGATATTTCCATGTTCATCCAGATGGCTGTGTAGATATATCCATGTTCATACAGATGGCGGTGAAGATATTTCCATGTTCATGCAGATAGCGGTGTAGATATTTCCATGTTCATACAGATAGCGGTGTAGACATTTCCATGTTCATACTGATAGCGGTGTAGCTATTTCCATGTTCATACAGATAGCGGTGTAGATATTTCCATGTTCATCCAGATGGCTGTGTAGATATGTCCATGTTCATACAGATGGCGGTGAAGTTATTTCCATGTTCATACAGATGGCGGTGTAGATATTTCCATGTTCATACAGATAGCAGTGTAGATATTTCCATGTTCATACAGACAGCGGTGCTATTACTTCCATGTTCATCCAGATGGCTGTGTAGATATATCCATCTTCATACAGATGGCGGTGAATATATTTCCATGTTCATACAGATATCGGTGTAGATATTTCCATGTTTATTCAGGTAGCCGTGTTGATATTTCCAATTTTATACAGATAGCGGTGTAGATATTTCCATGTTTATACAGATAGCGGTGTAGATATTTTCATGTTTATACAGATAGCGGTGTAGATATCTCCATCTTAATACAGATGGCGGTGTAGATATTTATATGCTCATACAGATGGCGGTGCAGATATTTCCTTGTTCATTCAGATGGCGGTGTAGATATTTCCATGTTTATAGAGATTGCGGTGAAGATATTTCCATGTGTAAAGAAATAGCTTTGTAGATATTTCCATGTAGATGCAGAGTGCTGTGTAGATATTTCCATTTTCATGCAGATAGCGGTGTAGATATTTCCATGTTCAAACAGATAGCTGTGTAGACATTTCCATGTTCATACAGATAGCGGTGTAGATATTTCCATGTTTATACAGATAGCGGTGAAGATGTATGCATGTTAACACAGATAGCGGTGTAGATATTTCCATGTTCATACAGATAGCGGTGTAGATATTTCCATATTCATCCAGATGACTGTGTAGATATATACATGTTCATACAGATGGCGGTGAAGATATTTCCATGTTCGTACAGATAGCGGTGTTGATATTTCCATGTTCATCCAGAAGGCTATGTAGATATTTCCGTGTTCATAGAGATAGCGGTGCTGATATTTCCATGTTGATACAGGTAGCGGTGTAGATATTTCCATGTTCATACAGATAGCGGTGTAGATATTTCCATGTTCATACAGATAGCGGTGTAGATATTTCCATGTTCATACAGATAGCTGTGTAGCTATTTCCATGTTCATACAGATAGCGGTGTAGATATTTCCATGTTCATCCAGATGGGTGTGTAGATAAATCCATGTTCATACAGATGGCGGTGAAGATATTTCCATGTTCATACAGATAGCGGTGTAGATATTTCCATATTCATACAGATGGCGGTGTAGATATTTCCATTTTTATAGAGATAGCGGTGTAGTTATTTCCATGTGTAAAGAAATAGCTTTGTAGATATTTCCATGTATATGCAGTTAGCTTTGTAGATATTTCCATTTTCATGCAGATAGAGGTGTAGATATTTCCATGTTCAAACAGTTAGCGGTGTAGATATTTCCATGTCCATACAGATAGCGGTGTAGATATTTCCATGTTTATACAGATAGCGGTGAAGATGTATGCATGTTTGCACAGATAGTGGTGTAGATATTTCCATGTTCATACAGATAGCGGTGTAAATATTTCCATGTTCATACAGATAGTGGTGTAGATATTTCCATGTTCATACAGATAGCGGTGTAGCTATTTCCATGTTCATACAGATAGCGGTGTAGATATTTCCATGTTCATCCAGATGGGTGTGTAGATAAATCCATGTTCATACAGATGGCGGTGAAGATATTTCCATGTTCATTCAGATAGCGGTGTAGATATTTCCATGTTTATACAGATATCGGTGTAGATATTTCCATGTTTATACAGATAGCCTAGTAGATATCTCCATCTTAATACAGATGGCGGTGTAGATATTTCCATGCTCATACAGATAGCGGTGTAGATACTTCCGTGTTCATCCAGATGGCTGTGTAGATATATCCATGTTCATACAGATGGCGGTGAAGATATTTCCATGTTCATACAGATAGCGGTGTAGATATTTCCATGTTCATACAGACAGCGGTGTAGATATTTCCATGTTCATACAGATAGTGGTGTAGATATTTCCATGTTCATACAGATAGCGGTGTAGCTATTTCCATGTTCATACAGATAGCGGTGTAGATATTTCCATGTTCATAGAGATAGCGGTGTAGATATTACCATGGTCATACAGATAGCGGTGCTGATATTTCCATGTTTATACAGGTAGCGGTGTAGGTAATTCCATGTTTATACAGATAGCGGTGTAGATATTTCCATGTTCATACAGATAGCGGTGTAGATATTTCCTTGTTTATACAGATAGCGGTGTAGATATTTCCATGTTTATACAGATAGTGGTGTATATATTTCCATGTTAATAGAGATAGAGGTGTAGTTATTTCCATGTTCATACAGATAGCGGTGCAGATATTTCCATGTTCATACAGATGGCGGTGTAGATATTTCCATGTTTATAGAGACTGCGGTGTAGATATTTCCATGTGTAAAGAAATAGCTTTGTAAATATTTCCATGTATATGCAGATATTTGTGTAGATATTTCCATTTTCATGCAGATAGCGGTGTAGATATTTCCATGTTCAAACAGATAGCTGTGTAGATATTTCCATGTTCATACAGAGAGCGGTGTAGATATTTCCATGTTTATACAGATAGCGGTGAAGATGTATGCATGTTAACACAGACAGCGGTGTAGATATTTCCAAGTTCATAGAGATAGCGGTGTAGATATTTCCATGTTCATCCAGATGGCTGTGTAGATATATCCATGATCATACAGATGGCGGTTAAGATATTTCCATGTTCATGCAGATAGCGGTGTAGATATTTCCATGTTCATACAGATAGCGGTGTAGACATTTCCATGTTCATACTGATAGCGGTGTAGCTATTTCCATGTTCATACAGATAGCGGTGTAGATATTTCCATGTTCATCCAGATGGCTGTGTAGATATGTCCATGTTCATACAGATGGCGGTGAAGTTATTTCCATGTTCATACAGATGGCGGTGTAGATATTTCCATGTTCATACAGATAGCAGTGTAGATATTTCCATGTTCATACAGACAGCGGTGCTATTACTTCCATGTTCATCCAGATGGCTGTGTAGATATATCCATCTTCATACAGATGGCGGTGAATATATTTCCATGTTCATACAGATATCGGTGTAGATATTTCCATGTTTATTCAGGTAGCCGTGTTGATATTTCCATGTTTATACAGATAGCGGTGTAGATATTTCCATGTTTATACAGATAGCGGTGTAGATATTTTCATGTTTATACAGATAGCGGTGTAGATATCTCCATCTTAATACAGATGGCGGTGTAGATATTTATATGCTCATACAGATGGCGGTGCAGATATTTCCTTGTTCATTCAGATGGCGGTGTAGATATTTCCATGTTTATAGAGATTGCGGTGAAGATATTTCCATGTGTAAAGAAATAGCTTTGTAGATATTTCCATGTAGATGCAGAGTGCTGTGTAGATATTTCCATTTTCATGCAGATAGCGGTGTAGATATTTCCATGTTCAAACAGATAGCTGTGTAGATATTTCCATGTTCATACAGATAGCGGTGTAGATATTTCCATGTTTATACAGATAGCGGTGAAGATGTATGCATGTTAACACAGATAGCGGTGTAGATATTTCCATGTTCATACAGATAGCGGTGTAGATATTTCCATATTCATCCAGATGACTGTGTAGATATATACATGTTCATACAGATGGCGGTGAAGATATTTCCATGTTCATACAGATAGCGGTGTTGATATTTCCATGTTCATCCAGAAGGCTATGTAGATATTTCCGTGTTCATAGAGATAGCGGTGCTGATATTTCCATGTTGATACAGGTAGCGGTGTAGATATTTCCATGTTCATACAGATAGCGGTGTAGATATTTCCATGTTCATACAGATAGCGGTGTAGATATTTCCATGTTCATACAGATAGCTGTGTAGCTATTTCCATGTTCATACAGATAGCGGTGTAGATATTTCCATGTTCATCCAGATGGGTGTGTAGATAAATCCATGTTCATACAGATGGCGGTGAAGATATTTCCATGTTCATACAGATAGCGGTGTAGATATTTCCATATTCATACAGATGGCGGTGTAGATATTTCCATGTTTATAGAGATAGCGGTGTAGTTATTTCCATGTGTAAAGAAATAGCTTTGTAGATATTTCCATGTATATGCGGATAGCTTTGTAGATATTTCCATTTTCATGCAGATAGAGGTGTAGATATTTCCATGTTCAAACAGTTAGCGGTGTAGATATTTCCATGTTCATACAGATAGCGGTGTAGATATTTCCATGTTTATACAGATAGCGGTGAAGATGTATGCATGTTTGCACAGATAGTGGTGTAGATATTTCCATGTTCATACAGATAGCGGTGTAAATATTTCCATGTTCATACAGATAGTGGTGTAGATATTTCCATGTTCATACAGATAGCGGTGTAGATATTTCCATGTTCATACAGATAGCGGTGTAAATATTTCCATGTTCATCCTGAAGGCTGTGTAGATATTTCCATGTTCATACAGATAGCGGTGCTGATATTTCCATGTTGATACAGGTAGCGGTGTAGATATTTCCATGTTCATACAGATAGTGGTGTAGATATTTCCATGTTCATACAGATAGCGGTGTAGATATTTCCATGTTCATACAGATAGCGGTGTAGCTATTTCCATGTTCATACAGATAGCGGTGTAGATATTTCCATGTTCATACAGATGGGAGTGTAGATAAATCCATGTTCATACAGATGGCGGTGAAGATATTTCCATGTTCATACAGATAGCGGTGTAGATATTTCCATGTTTATACAGATATCGGTGTAGATATTTCCATGTTTATACAGATAGCCTAGTAGATATCTCCATCTTAATACAGATGGCGGTGTAGATATTTCCATGTTCATACAGATGGCGGTGTAGATATTTCCATGTTTATAGAGATAGCGGTGTAGTTATTTCCATGTGTAAAGAGATAGCTGTATAGATAATTCCATGTACATGCAGATAGCTTTGTAGATATTTCCATTTTCATGCAGATAGCGGTGTAGATATTTCCATGTTCAAACAGATAGCGGTGCAGATATTTCCATGTTCATACAGATAGCTGTGTAGATATTTCCATGTTTAAACAGATAGTGGTGAAGATGTATACATGTTTACACAGATAGCGGTGTAGATATTTCCATGCTCATACAGATAGCGGTGTAGATACTTCCGTGTTCATCCAGATGGCTGTGTAGATATATCCATGTTCATACAGATGGCGGTGAAGATATTTCCATGTTCATACAGATAGCGGTGTAGATATTTCCATGTTCATACAGACAGCGGTGCAGATATTTCCATGTTCATACAGATAGTGGTGTAGATATTTCCATGTTCATACAGATAGCGGTGTAGCTATTTCCATGTTCATACAGATAGCGGTGTAGATATTTCCATGTTCATAGAGATAGCGGTGTAGATATTACCATGGTCATACAGATAGCGGTGCTGATATTTCCATGTTTATACAGGTAGCGGTGTAGATAATTCCATGTTTATACAGATAGCGGTGTAGATATTTCCATGTTCATACAGATAGCGGTGTAGATATTTCCTTGTTTATACAGATAGCGGTGTAGATATTTCCATGTTTATACAGATAGTGGTGTATATATTTCCATGTTAATAGAGATAGAGGTGTAGTTATTTCCATGTTCATACAGATAGTGGTGCAGATATTTCCATGTTCATACAGATGGCGGTGTAGATATTTCCATGTTTATAGAGACTGCGGTGTAGATATTTCCATGTGTAAAGAAATAGCTTTGTAAATATTTCCATGTATATGCAGATATTTGTGTAGATATTTCCATTTTCATGCAGATAGCGGTGTAGATATTTCCATGTTCAAACAGATAGCTGTGTAGATATTTCCATGTTCATACAGATAGCGGTGTAGATATTTCCATGTTTATACAGATAGCGGTGAAGATGTATGCATGTTAACACAGACAGCGGTGTAGATATTTCCAAGTTCATAGAGATAGCGGTGTAGATATTTCCATGTTCATCCAGATGGCTGTGTAGATATATCCATGTTCATACAGATGGCGGTGAAGATATTTCCATGTTCATGCAGATAGCGGTGTAGATATTTCCATGTTCATACAGATAGCGGTGTAGACATTTCCATGTTCATACTGATAGCGGTGTAGCTATTTCCATGTTCATACAGATAGCGGTGTAGATATTTCCATGTTCATCCAGATGGCTGTGTAGATATGTCCATGTTCATACAGATGGCGGTGAAGTTATTTCCATGTTCATACAGATGGCGGTGTAGATATTTCCATGTTCATACAGATAGCAGTGTAGATATTTCCATGTTCATACAGACAGCGGTGCTATTACTTCCATGTTCATCCAGATGGCTGTGTAGATATATCCATCTTCATACAGATGGCGGTGAATATATTTCCATGTTCATACAGATATCGGTGTAGATATTTCCATGTTTATTCAGGTAGCCGTGTTGATATTTCCAATTTTATACAGATAGCGGTGTAGATATTTCCATGTTTATACAGATAGCGGTGTAGATATTTTCATGTTTATACAGATAGCGGTGTAGATATCTCCATCTTAATACAGATGGCGGTGTAGATATTTATATGCTCATACAGATGGCGGTGCAGATATTTCCTTGTTCATTCAGATGGCGGTGTAGATATTTCCATGTTTATAGAGATTGCGGTGAAGATATTTCCATGTGTAAAGAAATAGCTTTGTAGATATTTCCATGTAGATGCAGAGTGCTGTGTAGATATTTCCATTTTCATGCAGATAGCGGTGTAGATATTTCCATGTTCAAACAGATAGCTGTGTAGACATTTCCATGTTCATACAGATAGCGGTGTAGATATTTCCATGTTTATACAGATAGCGGTGAAGATGTATGCATGTTAACACAGATAGCGGTGTAGATATTTCCATGTTCATACAGATAGCGGTGTAGATATTTCCATATTCATCCAGATGACTGTGAAGATATATACATGTTCATACAGATGGCGGTGAAGATATTTCCATGTTCGTACAGATAGCGGTGTTGATATTTCCATGTTCATCCAGAAGGCTATGTAGATATTTCCGTGTTCATAGAGATAGCGGTGCTGATATTTCCATGTTGATACAGGTAGCGGTGTAGATATTTCCATGTTCATACAGATAGCGGTGTAGATATTTCCATGTTCATACAGATAGCGGTGTAGATATTTCCATGTTCATACAGATAGCTGTGTAGCTATTTCCATGTTCATACAGATAGCGGTGTAGATATTTCCATGTTCATCCAGATGGGTGTGTAGATAAATCCATGTTCATACAGATGGCGGTGAAGATATTTCCATGTTCATACAGATAGCGGTGTAGATATTTCCATATTCATACAGATGGCGGTGTAGATATTTCCATGTTTATAGAGATAGCGGTGTAGTTATTTCCATGTGTAAAGAAATAGCTTTGTAGATATTTCCATGTATATGCAGATAGCTTTGTAGATATTTCCATTTTCATGCAGATAGAGGTGTAGATATTTCCATGTTCAAACAGTTAGCGGTGTAGATATTTCCATGTCCATACAGATAGCGGTGTAGATATTTCCATGTTTATACAGATAGCGGTGAAGATGTATGCATGTTTGCACAGATAGTGGTGTAGATATTTCCATGTTCATACAGATAGCGGTGTAAATATTTCCATGTTCATACAGATAGTGGTGTAGATATTTCCATGTTCATACAGATAGCGGTGTAGATATTTCCATGTTCATACAGATAGCGGTGTAAATATTTCCATGTTCATCCTGAAGGCTGTGTAGATATTTCCATGTTCATACAGATAGCGGTGCTGATATTTCCATGTTGATACAGGTAGCGGTGTAGATATTTCCATGTTCATACAGATAGTGGTGTTGATATTTCCATGTTCATACAGATAGCGGTGTAGATATTTCCATGTTCATACAGATAGCGGTGTAGCTATTTCCATGTTCATACAGATAGCGGTGTAGATATTTCCATGTTCATCCAGATGGGTGTGTAGATAAATCCATGTTCATACAGATGGCGGTGAAGATATTTCCATGTTCATACAGATAGCGGTGTAGATATTTCCATGTTTATACAGATATCGGTGTAGATATTTCCATGTTTATACAGATAGCCTAGTAGATATCTCCATCTTAATACAGATGTCGGTGTAGATATTTCCATGCTCATACAGATAGCGGTGTAGATACTTCCGTGTTCATCCAGATGGCTGTGTAGATATATCCATGTTCATACAGATGGCGGTGAAGATATTTCCATGTTCATACAGATAGCGGTGTAGATATTTCCATGTTCATACAGACAGCGGTGTAGATATTTCCATGTTCATACAGATAGTGGTGTAGATATTTCCATGTTCATACAGATAGCGGTGTAGCTATTTCCATGTTCATACAGATAGCGGTGTAGATATTTCCATGTTCATAGAGATAGCGGTGTAGATATTACCATGGTCATACAGATAGCGGTGCTGGTATTTCCATGTTTATACAGGTAGCGGTGTAGATAATTCCATGTTTATACAGATAGCGGTGTAGATATTTCCATGTTCATACAGATAGCGGTGTAGATATTTCCTTGTTTATACAGCTAGCGGTGTAGATATTTCCATGTTTATACAGATAGTGGTGTATATATTTCCATGTTAATAGAGATAGAGGTGTAGTTATTTCCATGTTCATACAGATAGCGGTGCAGATATTTCCATGTTCATACAGATGGCGGTGTAGATATTTCCATGTTTATAGAGACTGCGGTGTAGATATTTCCATGTGTAAAGAAATAGCTTTGTAAATATTTCCATGTATATGCAGATATTTGTGTAGATATTTCCATTTTCATGCAGATAGCGGTGTAGATATTTCCATGTTCAAACAGATAGCTGTGTAGATATTTCCATGTTCATACAGAGAGCGGTGTAGATATTTCCATGTTTATACAGATAGCGGTGAAGATGTATGCATGTTAACACAGACAGCGGTGTAGATATTTCCAAGTTCATAGAGATAGCGGTGTAGATATTTCCATGTTCATCCAGATGGCTGTGTAGATATATCCATGTTCATACAGATGGCGGTTAAGATATTTCCATGTTCATGCAGATAGCGGTGTAGATATTTCCATGTTCATACAGATAGCGGTGTAGACATTTCCATGTTCATACTGATAGCGGTGTAGCTATTTCCATGTTCATACAGATAGCGGTTTAGATATTTCCATGTTCATCCAGATGGCTGTGTAGATATGTCCATGTTCATACAGATGGCGGTGAAGTTATTTCCATGTTCATACAGATGGCGGTGTAGATATTTCCATGTTCATACAGATAGCAGTGTAGATATTTCCATGTTCATACAGACAGCGGTGCTATTACTTCCATGTTCATCCAGATGGCTGTGTAGATATATCCATCTTCATACAGATGGCGGTGAATATATTTCCATGTTCATACAGATATCGGTGTAGATATTTCCATGTTTATTCAGGTAGCCGTGTTGATATTTCCATGTTTATACAGATAGCGGTGTAGATATTTCCATGTTTATACAGATAGCGGTGTAGATATTTTCATGTTTATACAGATAGCGGTGTAGATATCTCCATCTTAATACAGATGGCGGTGTAGATATTTATATGCTCATACAGATGGCGGTGCAGATATTTCCTTGTTCATTCAGATGGCGGTGTAGATATTTCCATGTTTATAGAGATTGCGGTGAAGATATTTCCATGTGTAAAGAAATAGCTTTGTAGATATTTCCATGTAGATGCAGAGTGCTGTGTAGATATTTCCATTTTCATGCAGATAGCGGTGTAGATATTTCCATGTTCAAACAGATAGCTGTGTAGACATTTCCATGTTCATACAGATAGCGGTGTAGATATTTCCATGTTTATACAGATAGCGGTGAAGATGTATGCATGTTAACACAGATAGCGGTGTAGATATTTCCATGTTCATACAGATAGCGGTGTAGATATTTCCATATTCATCCAGATGACTGTGTAGATATATACATGTTCATACAGATGGCGGTGAAGATATTTCCATGTTCATACAGATAGCGGTGTTGATATTTCCATGTTCATCCAGAAGGCTATGTAGATATTTCCGTGTTCATAGAGATAGCGGTGCTGATATTTCCATGTTGATACAGGTAGCGGTGTAGATATTTCCATGTTCATACAGATAGCGGTGTAGATATTTCCATGTTCATACAGATAGCGGTGTAGATATTTCCATGTTCATACAGATAGCTGTGTAGCTATTTCCATGTTCATACAGATAGCGGTGTAGATATTTCCATGTTCATCCAGATGGGTGTGTAGATAAATCCATGTTCATACAGATGGCGGTGAAGATATTTCCATGTTCATACAGATAGCGGTGTAGATATTTCCATATTCATACAGATGGCGGTGTAGATATTTCCATGTTTATAGAGATAGCGGTGTAGTTATTTCCATGTGTAAAGAAATAGCTTTGTAGATATTTCCATGTATATGCAGATAGCTTTGTAGATATTTCCATTTTCATGCAGATAGAGGTGTAGATATTTCCATGTTCAAACAGTTAGCGGTGTAGATATTTCCATGTTCATACAGATAGCGGTGTAGATATTTCCATGTTTATACAGATAGCGGTGAAGATGTATGCATGTTTGCACAGATAGTGGTGTAGATATTTCCATGTTCATACAGATAGCGGTGTAAATATTTCCATGTTCATACAGATAGTGGTGTAGATATTTCCATGTTCATACAGATAGCGGTGTAGATATTTCCATGTTCATAGAGATAGCGGTGTAAATATTTCCATGTTCATCCTGAAGGCTGTGTAGATATTTCCATGTTTATACAGATAGCGGTGCTGATATTTCCATGTTGATACAGGTAGCGGTGTAGATATTTCCATGTTCATACAGATAGTGGTGTAGATATTTCCATGTTCATACAGATAGCGGTGTAGATATTTCCATGTTCATACAGATAGCGGTGTAGCTATTTCCATGTTCATACAGATAGCGGTGTAGATATTTCCATGTTCATCCAGATGGGTGTGTAGATAAATCCATGTTCATACAGATGGCGGTGAAGATATTTCCATGTTCATACAGATAGCGGTGTAGATATTTCCATGTTTATACAGATATCGGTGTAGATATTTCCATGTTTATACAGATAGCCTAGTAGATATCTCCATCTTAATACAGATGGCGGTGTAGATATTTATATGATCATACAGATGGCGGTGCAGATATTTCCATGTTCATACAGATGGCGGTGTAGATATTTCCATGTTTATAGAGATAGCGGTGTAGTTATTTCCATGTGTAAAGAGATAGCTGTATAGATAATTCCATGTACATGCAGATAGCTTTGTAGATATTTCCATTTTCATGCAGATAGCGGTGTAGATATTTCCATGTTCAAACAGATAGCGGTGCAGATATTTCCATGTTCATACAGATAGCTGTGTAGATATTTCCATGTTTAAACAGATAGTGGTGAAGATGTATACATGTTTACACAGATAGCGGTGTAGATATTTCCATGCTCATACAGATAGCGGTGTAGATACTTCCGTGTTCATCCAGATGGCAGTGTAGATATATCCATGTTCATACAGATGGCGGTGAAGATATTTCCATGTTCATACAGATAGCGGTGTAGATATTTCCATGTTCATACAGACAGCGGTGTAGATATTTCCATGTTCATACAGATAGTGGTGTAGATATTTCCATGTTCATACAGATAGCGGTGTAGCTATTTCCATGTTCATACAGATAGCGGTGTAGATATTTCCATGTTCATAGAGATAGCGGTGTAGATATTACCATGGTCATACAGATAGCGGTGCTGATATTTCCATGTTTATACAGGTAGCGGTGTAGATAATTCCATGTTTATACAGATAGCGGTGTAGTTATTTCCATGTTCATACAGATAGCGGTGTAGATATTTCCTTGTTTATACAGATAGCGGTGTAGATATTTCCATGTTTATACAGATAGTGGTGTATATATTTCCATGTTAATAGAGATAGAGGTGTAGTTATTTCCATGTTCATACAGATAGCGGTGCTGATATTTCCATGTTTATACAGATAGCGATGTAGATATTTCCATGTTTATACAGATAGCGGTATAGATATTTCCATGTTCATACAGATAGCGGTGTGGTTATTTCCATGTTCATACAGATAGCGGTGCTGATATTTCCATGTTTAAACAGATAGCGGTGTAGATATCTCCATCTTAATACAGATGGCGGTGTAGATATTTATATGTTCATACAGATGGCGGTGCAGATATTTCCATGTTCATACAGATGGTGGTGTAGATATTTCCATGTTTATAGAGATAGCAGTGTAGTTATTTCCATGTGTAAAGAAGTAGCTTTGTAGATATTTCCGTGTATATGCAGATAGCTGTGTAAATATTTCCATTTTCATGCAGATAGCGGTGTAGATATTTCCATGTTCAAACAGTTAGCGGTGTAGATATTTCCATGTTCATACAGATAGCGGTGTAGATATTTCCATGTTTATACAGATAGCGGTGAAGGTGTATGCATGTTTGCACAGACAGTGGTGTAGATATTTCCATGTTCATACAGATAGCGGTGTAAATATTTCCATGTTCATACAGATAGTGGTGTAGATATTTCCATGTTCATACAGATAGCGGTGTAGATATTTCCATGTTTATACAGATAGCGGAGTAGATATTTCCATCTTAATACAGATGGCAGTGTAGATATTTATATGATCATACAGATGGCGGTGCAGATATTTCCATGTTCATACAGATGGTGGTGTAGATATTTCCATGTTTATAGAGATAGCGGTGTAGTTATTTCCAAGTGTAAAGAGATAGCTGTATAGATATTTCCATGTATATGCAGATAGCTTTGTAGATATTTCCATTTTCCTGCAGATAGCGGTGTAGATATTTCCATGTTCAAACAGATAGCGGTGTAGATATTTCCATGTTCATACAGATAGCTGTGTAGATATTTCCATGTTTAAACAGATAGTGGTGAAGATGTATACATGTTTACACAGATAGCGGTGTAGATATTTCCATGCTCATACAGATAGCGGTGTAGATATTTCCGTGTTCATCCAGATGGCTGTGTAGATATATCCATGTTCATACAGATGGCGGTGAAGATATTTCCATGTTCATACAGATAGTGGTGTAGATATTTCCATGTTCATAGAGATAGCGGGGTAGATATTTCCATGTTTTTACAGAGAGTGGTGTATATATTTCCACGTTTACAGAGATAGCGGTGTAGTTATTTCCATGTGTAAAGAGATAGCTTTGTAGATATTTCCATGTATATGCAGATAGCTGTGTAGATATTTCCATTTTCATGCAGATAGCGGTGTAGATATTTCCATGTTCATACAGATAGCGGTGTAGATATTTCCATGTTCATACAGATAGCGGTGCTGATATTTCCATGTTTATACAGGTAGCGGTGTAGATATTTCCATGTTTATACAGATAGCGGTGTAGATATTTCCATGTTTATACAGATAGCGGTGTAGATATTTCCATGTTTATACAGATAGCGGTGTAGATATATCCATCTTAATACAGATGGCGGTGTAGATATTTATATGTTCATTCAGATGGCGGTGCAGATATTTCCATGTTCATACAGATGGTGGTGTAGATATTTCCATGTTTATAGAGATAGCGGTGTAGTTATTTCCATGTGTAAAGAAATAGCTTTTTAGATATTTCCGTGTATATGCAGATAGCTGTGTAAATATTTCCATTTTCATGCAGATAGCGGTGTAGATATTTCCATGTTCAAACAGATAGCGGTGTAGATATTTCCATGTTCATACAGATAGCGGTGTAGATATTTCCATGTTTATACAGATAGCGGTGAAGATGTATGCATGTTTGCACAGATAGTGGTGTAGATATTTCCATGTTCATACAGATAGCGGTGTAAATATTTCCATGTTCATACAGATAGTGGTGTAGATATTTCCATGTTCATGAAGATAGCGTTGTAGATATTTCCATGTTCATACAGATAGCGGTGTAGATATTTCCTTGTTCATCCAGAACGCTGTGTAGATATTTCCATGTTCATACAGATAGCGGTGCTGATATTTCCATGTTGATACAGGTAGCGGTGTAGATATTTCCATGTTCATACAGATAGCGGTGTAGATAATTCCATGTTCATCCAGATAGCGGTGTAGATATTTCCATGTTCATACAGATAGCGGTGTAGCTATTTCCATGTTCATACAGATAGCGGTGTAGATATTTCCATGTTCATCCAGATGGGTGTGTAGATAAATCCATGTTCATACAGATGGCGGTGAAGATATTTCCATGTTCATACAGATAGCGGTGTAGATATTTCCATGTTCATACAGATAGCGGTGTAGCTATTTCCATGTTCATACAGATAGCGGTGTAGATATTTCCATGTTCATCCAGATGGGTGTGTAGATAAATCCATGTTCATACAGATGGCGGTGAAGATATTTCCATGTTCATACAGATAGCGGTGTAGATATTTCCATGTTTATACAGATATCGGTGTAGATATTTCCATGTTTATACAGATAGCGGAGTAGATATCTCCATCTTAATACAGATAGCGGTGTAGATATTTATATGATCATACAGATGGCGGTGCAGATATTTCCATGTTCATACAGATGGCGGTGTAGATATTTCCATGTTTATAGAGATATCGGTGTAGTTATTTCCATGTGTAAAGAGATAGCTGTATAGATATTTCCATGTATATGCAGATAGCTTTGTAGATATTTCCATTTTCATGCAGACAGCGGTGTAGATATTTCCATGTTCAAACAGATAGCGGTGTAGATATTTCCATGTTCATACAGATAGCTGTGTAGATATTTCCATGTTTATACAGATAGCGGTGTAGATATCTCCATCTTCATACAGATGGCTGTGTTGATATTTATATGTTCATTCAGATGGCGGTGCAGATATTTCCATGTTCATACAGATGGTGGTGTAGATATTTCCATGTTTATAGAGATAGCGGTGTAGTTATTTCCATGTGTAAAGAAATAGCTTTGTAGATATTTCCGTGTATATGCAGATAGCTGTGTAGATATTTCCATTTTCATGCAGAAAGCGGTGTAGATATTTCCATGTTCAAACTGATAGCGGTTTAGAGATTTCCATGTTCATACAGATATCGGTGTAGATATTTCCATGTTTATACAGATAGCGGTGAAGATGTATGCATGTTTGCACAGATAGTGGTGTAGATATTTCCATGTTCATACAGATAGCGGTGTAAATATTTCCATGTTCATGCAGATAGTGGTGTAGATATTTCCATGTTCATACAGATAGCGGTGTAGATATTTCCATGTTCATACAGATAGCGGTGTAGGTATTTCCATGTTCATCCAGAAGGCTGTGTAGATATATCCATGTTCATAAGGATGGCGGTGAAGATATTTCCATGTTCATACAGATAGCGGTGTAGATATTTCCATGTTCATACAGATAGCGGTGTAGATATTTCCATGTTCATACAGATAGCGGTTTAGATATTTCCATATTCATACAGATAGCGGTGTAGCTATTTCCATGTTCATACAGATAGCGGTGCAGATATTTCTATATTCATACAGATGGCGGTGTAGATATTTCCATGTTTATAGAGATAGCGGTGTAGTTATTTCCATGTGTAAAGAAATAGCTTTGAAGATATTTCCATGTATATGCAGATAGCTGTGTAGATATTTCCATTTTCATGCAGATAGCGGTGTAGATATTTCCATGTTCAAACAGATAGCGGTGTAGATATTTCCATGTTCATTCAGATAGCGGTGTAGATATTTCCATGTTTATACAGATAGCGGTGTAGGTATTTCTATGTTTATACAGATAGCGGTGTAGATATTTCCATGTTCATACAGATAGCAGTGTAGATATTTCCATGTTTAAACAGATAGTGGTGAAGATGTATACATGTTTACACAGATAGCGGTGTAGATATTTCCATGTTCATTCAGGTAGCGGTGTAGATATTTCCATGTTCATCCCGATGGCTGTGTAGATATATCCATGTTCATACAGATGGCAGTGAAGATATTTCCATGTTCATACAGATAGCGGTGTAGACCTTTCCATGTTCATAGAGATAGCGGTGTAGATCTTTCTATGTTCATACAGATTGCGGTGTAGATATTTCCATGTTCATCCAGATTGCTGTGTAGATATATCCATATTCATACAGATGGCGGTGAAGATATTTCCATGTTCATACAGATAGCGGTATAGATATATCTATGTTCATACAGATAGTGGTGTAGATATTTCCATGTTCATACAGATAGCAGTGTAGCTATTTCCATGTTCATACAGATAGCGGTGTAGATATTTCCATGTTCATCCAGATGGCTCTGTAGATATTTCCATGTTTATACAGATTGCGGTGCTGATATTTCCATGTTTATACAGGTAGAGGTGTAGATATTTCCATATATATACAGATAGCGGTGTAGATATTTCCATGTTTATACAGATAGCGGTGTAGATATTTCCATGTTTATACAGATAGCGGTGTAGATATCTCCATCTTAATACAGATGGCGGTGTAGATATTTATATGTTCATACAGATGGCGGTGCAGATATTTCCATGTTCTTACAGATGGCGGTGTAGATATTTCCATGTTAATAGAGATAGCGGTGTAGTTATTTCCATGTGTAAAGAAATAGCTTTGTAGATATTTCCATGTATATGCAGATTGGTGTGTAGATATTTCCATTTTCATGCAGATAGCGGAGTAGATATTTCCATGTTCAAACAGATAGCGGTGTAGATATTTCCATGTTCATACAGATAGCGGTGTAGATATTTCCATGTTTATACAGATAGCGGTGCAGGTGTATGCATGTTTACACAGATAGTGGTGTACATATTTCCATGTTCATACAGATAGCGGTGTAGATATTTTCATGTTCATCCAGATGTCTATGTAGATATATCCATGTTCATACAGATGGCGGTGAAGATATTTCCATGTTCATACAGATAGCGGTGTAGATATTTCCATGTTCATACAGATAGCGGTGTAGATATTTCCATGTTCATACAGATAGCGGTGTAGCTATTTCCATGTTCATACATATAGCGGTGCTGATATTTCCATGTTTATACATGTAGCAGTGTAGATATTTCCATGTTTATACAGATAGCGGTGAAGATGTATGCATGTTTACACAGTTAGCGGTGTAGATATTTCCATGTTCATACAGATAGCGGTGTAGATATTTCCATGTTCATCCAGATGGCTGTGTAGACATATCCATGTTCAGAACGATGGCGTTGAAGATATTTCCATGTTCATACAGGTAGCGGTGAAGATATTTCCATGTTCATACAGATAGCGGGGTAGATATATCCATGTTCATACAGATGGCTGTGTGGATATATCCATGTTCATACAGATGGCGGTGTAGATATTTCCATGTTTATAGAGATAGCAGTGAAGTTATTTCCATGTGTAAAGAGATAGCTTTGTAGATATTTCCATGTATATGCAGATAGCTGTGTAGATATTTCCATTTTCATGCAGATAGCGGTGAAGATGTATACATGTTTACACAGATAGCAGTGTAGATATTTCCATGTTCATACAGATAGCGGTGTAGATATTTCCATGTTCATACAGATGGCTGTGTAGATATATCTATGTTCTTACAGATGGCGGAGAAGATATTTCCATGTTCATACAGATAGCGGTGTAGATATTTCCATTTTCATACAGATAGCGGTGCAGATATTTCCATGTTCATACAGATAGCCGTGTAGATATTGCCATGTTTATACCGATAGCGGTGCTGATACTTCCATGTTTATACAGGTAGCGGTGTACATATTTCGATGTTTATACAGATAGCGGTGTAGATATTTCCATGTTCATACAGATAGCAGTGTAGATATTTCCATGTTCATAGAGATAGCGGTGTAGATATTTACATGTTCATACATATAGCGGTGCTGATATTTCCATGTTTATACAGGTAGCGGTGTAGACATTTCCATGTTTATACAGATAGTGGTGTAGATATTTCCATGTTTATACAGATAGCGGTGTAGATATTTCCAAGTTTATACAGATAGCGGTGTAGATATCTCCATCTTAATACAGATGGCGGTGTAGATATTTATATGTTCATTCAGATGGCAGTGCAGATATTTCCATGTTCATACAGATGGCGGTGTAGATATTTCCATGTTCATACAGATAGCGGTGTAGTTATTTCCATGTGTAAAGAGAGAGCTGTGTAGATATTCCCATGTATATGCAGATAGCTGTGTAGATATTTCCATTTTCAAGCAGATAGCGGTGTATATACTTCCCTGTTCAAACAGATAGTGGTGTAGATATTTCCATGATCATACAGATAACGGTGTAGCTATTTCCATGTTCATACAGATAGCGGTGTGGATATTTCCATGTTTACACAGATAGCAGTGAAGATGTATGCATGTTTACACAGATAGCGGTGTAGATATTTTCATGTTCATCCAGATGGCCGTGTAGATATTTCCGTGTTCATACAGATAGCGGTGTAGATATGTCAATGTTCATCCAGATGGCTGTGTAGATATATCCATGTTCATACAGATGGCGGTGAAGATATTTCCATGTTCATACAGATGGCTGTGTAGATATATCCATGTTCATACAGATGGCGGTGACGATATTTCCATGTTCATACAGACGGCGGTGTAGATATTTCCATGTTCATACTGATAGCGGTGCTGATATTTCCATGTTTATACAGGTGGCGGTGTAGTTATTTCAATGTTTATACAGATAGCGGTGTAGATATATCCATGTTCATCCAGATGGCTGTGTAAATATATCCATGTTCATACAGATGGCGGTGAAGACATTTCCATGTTCATACAGATAGCAGTGAAGATATTTCCATGTTCATACAGATAACCGTGTAGATATTGCCATGTACATACCGATAGCGGTGCTGATACTTCCATGTTTATACAGGTAGCGGTGTAGCTATTTCCATGTTTATACAGATAGCGGTTTAGATATCTCCATCTTAATACAGATGGCGGTGTAGATATTTATATGTTCATACAGATGGCGGTGCAGATATTTCCATGTTCATACGGATGGCGGTGAAGATATTTCCATGTTCAGACAGATGGCGGTGTAGAAACTTCCATGTTCATACTGATAGCGGTGCTGACATTTCCATGTTTATACTGGTATCGGTGTAGATATTTCCATGTTTATACAGATAGCAGTGTAGATATTTCCATGTTTATACACATAGCGGTGTAGATATTTCCATGTTTATACAGATAGCGGTGTAGATATTTCCATGTTTATGCAGATAGTGGTGTAGATATCTCCATCTTAATACAGATGGCGGTGTAGTTATTTAAATGTTCATACAGATGGCGGTGCAGATATTTCCATGTTCATACAGATGGCGGTGTAGATATTTCCATGTTCATACAGATAGCGGTGTAGTTATTTCCATGTGTAAAGAGATAGCTGTGTAGATATTTCCATGTATAAGCAGATAGCTGTGTAGATATTTCCGTTTTCATGCAGATAGCGGTGTATATATTTCCCTGTTCAAACAGTTAGCGGTGTAGATATATCCATGTTCATAAAGATAGCGGTGTAGATATTTCCATGTTTATACAGATAGCGGTGTAGATATTTCCATGTTCATACAGATAGCCGTGTAGATATTGCCATGTTCATACCGATAGCGGTGCTGATACTTCCATGTTTATACAGGTAGCGGTGTACATATTTCCGTGTTTATACAAATAGCAGTGTAGATATTTCCATGTTCATACAGATAGCGGTGTAGATATTTCCATGTTTATACAGATAGTGGTGTAGATATCTCCTACTTAATACAGATGGCGGTGTAGATATTTCCATGTTCATACAGACGGCGGTGTAGATATTTCCATGTTTATAGAGATAGCGGTGTAGTTATTTCCATGTGTAAAGAGATAGCTGTGTAGATATTTCCATTTATATGCAGATAGTTGTGTAGATATTTCCATTTTTATACCGATAGCGCTGCTGATACTTCCATGTTTATACAGGTAACGGTGTACATATTTCCGTGTTCATACTGGTAGCGGTGTAGATATTTCCATGTTTATACACATAGCGGTGTAGATATTTCCATGTTTATACAGATAGCGGTGTAGATATCTCCATCTTAATACAGATGGCGGTGTAGATATTTATATGTTCATACAGATGACGGTGCAGATATTTCCATGTTCATACAGATGGCGGTGAAGATATTTCCATGTTCATACAGATGGCGGTGTAGATACTTCCATGTTCATACTGATAGCGGTGCTGATATTTCCATGTTTATACAGGTAGCGGTGTAGATATTTCCATGTTTATACAGATAGCGGTGTAGATATTTCCATGTTTATACACATAGCGGTGTAGATATTTCCATGTTTATACAGATAGCGTTGTAGATATCTCCATCTTAATACAGATGGCGGTGTAGATATTTATATGTTCATTCAGATGGCGGTGCAGATATTTCCATGTTCATACAGATGGCCGTGTAGATATTTCCATGTTCATACAGATAGCGGTGTAGTTATTTCCCTGTGTAAAGGGATAGCTGTGTAGATATTTCCATTTATATGCAGATAGCTGTGTAGACATTTCCATTTTCATGCAGATAGTGGTGTATATATTTCCCTGTTCAAACAGTTAGCGGTGTAGATATTTCCATGTTCATAAAGATAACAGTGTAGATATATCCATGTTTATACAGATAGCGGTAAAGATTTATGCATGTTTACACAGATAGCGGTGTAGATATTTCCATGTTCATCCAGATGGCTGTGTAGATATATCCATGTTCATACAGATAGCGGTGTAGATATATCCATGTTCATACAGATAGCGGTGCAGATATTTCCATGTTCATCCAGATGGCTGCGTAGCTATTTCAATGTTCATACAGATTGTGGTGTAGATATTTCCATGTTCATACAGATAGCGGTGTAGATATTTCCATGTTCATACAGATAGCCGTGTAGATATTGCCATGTTCATTCCGATAGCGGTGCTGATACTTCCATGTTTATATAGGTAGCGGTGTAGATATTTCCAAGTTCATACAGATAGCGGTGTAGATATTTCCATGTTTATACAGATAGCGGTGTAGATATCTCCTTCTTAATACAGATGGCGGTGTAGATATTTATATGTTCATACAGATGGCGGTGCAGATATTTCCTTGTTCATACAGATGGTGGTGTAGATATTTCCATGTTTATAGAGATAGCGGTGTAGTTATTTCCATGTGCAAAGAGATAGCGGTGTTGATATTTCCATGTAAATGCAGATAGCTGTGTAGATATTTCCATTTTCATGCAAATAGCGGTGTAGATATTTCCATGTTCAAACAGATAGCGGTGTAGACATTTCCATGTTCATACAGATAGCGTTGTGGATATTTCCATGTTTATACAGATAGCGGTGAAGATGTATGCATGTTTACACAGATTGCGGTGTAGATAATTCCAGGTTCATACAGATAGCGGTGTAGATATCTCCATGTTCATCCAGACGGCTGTGTAGACATATCCATTTTCATACAGATGGCGTTGAAGATATTTCCATGTTCATACAGATAGCGGTGTAGATATTTCCATGTTCATACAGATAGCGGTGTAGATATTTCCATGTTCATACAGATAGCGGTGTAGATATTTCCATGTTCATCCAGATGGCTGTGTAGATATATCCATGTTCATACAGATGGCTGTGAAGATATTTCCATGTTCATACAGATAGCGGTGTAGATATTTCCATGTTCATACAGATAGCCGTGTAGATATTGCCATGTTCATACCGATAGCGGTGCTGATACTTCCATGTTTATACAGGTAGCGGTGTACTTATTTCCGTGTTTATACAGATAGCGGTGTAGATATTTCCATGTTCATACAGATATCGGTGTAGATATTTCCATGTTTATACAGATAGCGGTGTAGATATCTCCTTCTTAATACAGATGGTGGTGTAGATATTTCCATGTTCATACAGATGGCGGTGTAGATATTTCCATGTTTATAGAGATAGCGGTGTAGTTATTTCCATGTGCAAAGAGATAGCTGTGTAGATATTTCCATTTATATGCAGATAGTTGTGTAGATATTTCCATTTTCATGCAGATATCGGTGTAGATATTTCCATGTTCAAACAGATAGCGGTGTAGATATTTCCATGTCCATACAGATAGCGGTGCAGATATTTCCATGTTTATACAGATAGCGGTGAAGATATATGCATGTTTACACAGATAGCGGTGTAGATATTTCCATGTTCATACAGACGGCTGTGTAGACATATCCATGTTCATACAGATGGCGGTGAAGATATTTCCATGTTCATACAGATGGCTTTGTAGATATATCCATGTTCATACAGATGGCGGTGACGATATTTCCATGTTCATACAGACGGCCCTGTAGATATTTCCATGTTCATACAGATAGCGGTGCTGATATTTCCATGTTTATACAGGTAGTGGTGTAGATATTTCCATGTTTATACAGATAGCGGTGTAGATATTTCCATGTTCATCCAGATGGCTGTGTAGATATATCCATGTTCATACAGATGGCGGTGAAGACATTTCCTTGTTCATACAGATAGCGGTGTAGATATTTCCATGTTCATACAGATAACCGTGTAGATATTGCCATGTTCATACCGATAGCGGTGCTGATACTTCCATGTTTATACAGGTAGCGGTGTAGATATTTCCATGTTTATACACTTAGCGGTGTAGATATTTCCATGTTTATACAGATAGCGGTGTAGATATCTCCATCTTAATACAGATGGCGGTATAGATATTTATATGTTCATACAGATGGCGGAGCAGATATTTCCATGTTCATATGGATGGCGGTGAAGATATTTCCATGTTCATACAGATGGCGGTGTAGAAACTTCCATGTTCATACTGATAACGGTGCTGACATTTCCATGTTTACACAGGTAGCGGTGTAGATATTTCCATGTTTATACAGATAGCAGTGTAGATATTTCCATGTTTATACATATAGCGGTGTAGATATTTCCATGTTTATACAGATAGCAGTGTAGATATTTCCATGTTATGCAGATAGTGGTGTAGATATCTCCATTTTAATGCAGATGGCGGTGTAGATATTTGAATGTTCATACAGTTGGCGGTGCAGATATTTCCATGTTCATACAGATGGCGGTGTAGATATTTCCATGTTTATACAGATAGCGGTGTAGATATTTCCATGTTCATACAGATAGCCGTGAAGATATTGCCATGTTCATACCGATAGCGGTGCTGATACTTCCATGTTTATACAGGTAGCGGTGTACATATTTCCGTGTTTATACAGATAGCGGTGTAGATATTTCCATGTTCATACAGATAGCGGTGTAGATATTTCCATGTTTATAGAGATAGCGGTGTAGATATCTCCTTCTTAATACAGATGGCGGTGTAGATATTCCCATGTTCATACAGATGGCGGTGTAGATATTTCCATGTTTATAGAGATAGCGGATAGTTATTTCCACGTGCAAAGAGATAGCTGTGTAGATATTTCCATTTATATGCAGATAGTTGTGTAGATATTTCCATTTTCATGCAGATAGCGGTGTAGATATTTCCATGTTCATACAGATAGCGGTGCAGATATTTCCATGTTTATACAGATAGCGGTGTAGATATCTCCATCTTCATACAGATGGCGGTGTAGATATTTATATGTTCATACAGATGGAGGTGCAGATATTTCCATGTTCATACGTGTGGCGGTGAAGATATTTCTATGTTCATACAGATAGCGGGGCTGATATTTCCATGTTTATACATGTAGCAGTGTAGATATTTCCATGTTTATACAGATAGCGGTGTAGATATTTCCATGTTTATACACATAGCGGTGTAGATATTTCCATGTTCATACAGATAGCGGTGTATGTATTTCCATTTTCATACAGATGGCGGTGTAGATATTTCCATTTTCATGCAGATAGCGGTGTATATATTTCCCTGTTCAAACAGTTAGCGGTGTAGATATTTCCATGTTCATACAGATAGCGGTGTAGATATTTCCATGTTCATACAGATAGCGGTGTAGATATTTCCATGTTCATACAGATAGCGGTGTATGTATTTCCATGTTCATACAGATAGCGATGTAGATATTTCCATGTTCATCCTGATGGCTGTGTAGAGATTTCCATGTTCATACAGATAGCGGTGTAGATATCTCCATCTTAATACAGATGGCGGTGTAGATATTTATATGTTCATTCAGATGGCGGTGCATATATTTCCATGTTCATACAGATGGCGGAGTAGATATTTCCATGTTCATACAGATAGCGGTGTAGTTATTTCCATGTGTAAAGAGATAGCTGTGTAGATATTTCCATGTATATGCAGATAGCTGTGCAGACATTTCCATTTTCATGCAGATAGCGGTGTATATGTTTCCCTGTTCAAACAGTTAGCGGTGTAGATATTTCCATGTTCATAAAGATAGCAGTGTAGATATTTCCATGTTTATACAGATAGCAGTGAAGATGTATGCATGTTTACACAGATAGCGGTGTAGATATTTCCATGTTCATCCAGATGGCTGTGTAGATATATCCATGTTCATACAGATAGCGGTGTAGATATTTCCATGTTCATACAGATAGCGGTGCAGATATTTCCATGTTCATCCAGATGGCTGTGTAGATATATCCATGTTCATACAGACGGCGGTGAAGATATTTCCATGTTCATACAGATAGCGGTGTAGATATTTCCATTTTCATACAGATAGCGGTGTAGATATTTCCATGTTCATACAGATAGCGGTGTATGTATTTCCATGTTCATACAGATAGCGGTGTAGATATTTCCATGTTCATCCAGATGGCTGTGTAGATATATCCACGTTCATTCAGATAGCGGTGTAGATATTTCCTTGTTCATCCAGATGGCTGTGTAGCTATTTCCATGTTCATACAGATAGTGGTGTAGATATTTCCATGTTCATACAGATAGCGCTGTAGATATTTCCATGTTCATACAGATAGCCGTGTAGATATTGCCATGTTCATTCCTATACCGGTGCTGATACTTCCATGTTTATACAGGTAGCGGTGTACATATTTCCGTGTTTATATAGGTAGCGGTGTAGATATTTCCATGTTCATACAGATAGCGGTGTAGATATTTCCATGTTTATACAGATAGCGGTGTAGATATCTCCTTCTTAATACAGATGGCGGTGTAGATATTTATATATTCATACAGATGGCGGTGCAGATATTTCCATGTTCATACAGATGGTGGTGTAGATATTTCCATGTTTATAGAGATAGCGGTGTAGTTATTTCCATGTGCAAAGAGATAGCTGTGTTGATATTTCCATCTAAATGCAGATAGCTTTGTAGATATTTCCATTTTCATGCAAATAGCGGTGTAGATGTTTCCATTTTCAAACAGATAGCGGTGTAGATATTTCCATGTTCATACAGATAGCATTGTGGATATTTCCATGTTTATACAGATAGCGGTGAAGATGTATGCATGTTTACACAGATTGCGGTGTAGATATTTCCATGTTCATACAGATAGCGGTGTAGATATTTCCATGTTCATCCAGACGGCTGTGTAGACATATCCATGTTCATACAGATGGCGGTGAAGATATTTCCATGTTCAAACAGATGGCTGTGTAGATATATCCATGTTCATACAGATGGCGGTGAAGATTTTTCCATGTTCAGACAGATGGCGGTGTAGATATTTCCATGTTCATGCAGATAGCGGGGCTGATATTTCCATGTTTATACAGGTAGCAGTGTAGATATTTCCATGTTTATACAGATAGCGGTGTAGATATTTCCATGTTTATACACATAGCGGTGTAGATATTTCCATGTTTATACAGGTAGCGGTGTAGATATCTCCATCTTAATACAGATGGCGGTGTAGATATTTATATGTTCATGCAGATGGCGGTGCAGATATTTCCATGTTCATACAGATGGCGGTGAAGATATTTCCATGTTCATACAGATGGCGGTGTAGATACTTCCATGTTCATACTGATAGCGGTGCTGATATTTCCATGTTTATACAGGTAGCGGTGAAGATATTTCCATGTTTATACAGATAGCGGTGTAGATATGTCCATGTTTATACAGATAGCGGCATAGATATTTCCAGGTTTATACAGATAGCGGTGAAGATATCTCCATCTTAATACAGATGGCGGTGTAGATATTTATATGTGAATACAGATAGCGGTGCTGATATTTCCATGTTTATACAGGTAGCCGTGTAGATATTTCCATGCTTATACAGATAGCGGTGTAGGTTTTTCCAAGTTTATACAGATAGCGGTGTAGATATCTCCATCTTAATACAGATGGTGGTGTAGAAATTTATATGTTCATACAGATGGCGGTGCAAATATTTCCATGTTCATACAGATGGCGGTGTAGATATTTCCATGATTATAGAGATAGCAGTGTAGTTATTTCCATGTGTAAAGAGATAGCTTTGTAGATATTTCCATGTATATGCAGATAGCTGTGTAGATATTTCCATTTTCATGCAGATAGCGGTGAAGATGTATGCATGTTTACACAGATAGCGGTGTGGATATTTCCATGTACATACAGATTGCGGTGTAGATATTTCCATGTTCATCCAGATGGCTGTGTAGATATATCCATGTTCATACAGATGGCGTTGAAGATATTTCCATGTTCATACACATAGCGGTGTATATATTTCCATGTTCATACAGATGGCGGTGTAGATATTTCAATGTTCATAAAGATAGCGGTGTAGATATTTCCATGTTTATACAGATAGCGGTGTAGATATCTCCTTCTTTATACAGATGGCGGTGGAGATATTTATATGTTCATACAGATGGCGGTGCAGATATTTCCATGTTCATACAGATGGCGGTGTAGATATTTCCATGTTTATAGAGATAGCGGTGTAGATATTTCCATGTATAAAGAGATAGCAGTGTAGATATTTCCATGTATATGCAGATATCTGTAGATATTTCCATTTTCATGCAGATAGCGGTGTAGATATTTCCATGTTCAAATAGATAGCAGTGTAGATATTGCCATGTTCATTCAGATAGCGGTGTAGATATTTCCATGTTTATACAGATAGCGGTGAAGATGTATGCATGTTTACACAGATAGCGGTGTAGATATTCCATGTTCATACAGATAGCGGTGTAGATATTTCCATGTTCATCCAGATGGCTGTGTAGACATATCCATTTTCATACAGATGACGTTGAAGATATTTCCATGTTCATACAGATATCGGTGTAGATATTTCCATGTTCATACAGATAGCGGGTTAGATATTTCCATGTTCATACAGATGGCTGTGTAGATATATCCATGTTCATACAGATGGCGGTGAAGATATTTCCATGTTCATACAGATGGCGGTGTAGATATTTCCCTGTTCCTACACATAGCGGTGTAGATATTTCCATGTTCATACCGATAGCGGTGCTGTTATTTCCATGTTTATACAGGTAGCGGTGTAGATATTTCCATGTTGATACAGATAGCGGTGTAGATATTTCCATGTTTATACAGACAGCAGTGTAGATATTTCCTTGTATGTACAGATGGCGGTGTAGATTTCTCCTTCTTAATACAGACGGCGGTGTAGATGTTTATATGTTCATACAGATGGCGGTGCAGATATTTCCATGTTCATACAGATGGCGGTGTAGATATTTCCATGTTCATACAGATAGAGGTGTAGATATTTCCATGTTCATACAGATAGCGGTGTATATATTTCCATGTACATACAGATAGAGGTGTAGATATTTCCATGTTCATACAGATAGCGGTGTAGATATTTCCATGTTTATACTGGTAGATGTGTAGATATTTCCATTTTTATACAGATAGCGGTGTAGATATCTCCATCTTAATACAGATGGCGGTGTAGATATTTATATGTTCATACAGATGGCGGTGCAGATATTCCCATGTTAATACAGATGGCGGTGTAGATATTTCCATGTTCATACAGATAGCGGTTTAGTTTTTTCCATGTGTAAAGAGATAGCTGTGTAGATATTTCCATGTATATGCAGATAGCTGTGTAGATATTTCCATTTTCATGAAGATAGCGGTGTATATATTTCCATGTTCAAACAGATAGCGGTGTAGATATTTCCATGTTTATACAGATAGCGGTGAAGATGTATGCATGTCTACACAGATAGCAGTGTAGATATTTCCATGTTCATCCAGATGGCTGTGTAGATATATCCATGTTCATACAGATAGCGGTGTAGATATTTCCATGTTCATGCAGATAGCGGTGTAGATATTTCCATGTTCATCCAGATGGCTGTGTAGATATATCCATGTTCATACAGATAGCGGTGTAGATATTTCCATGTTCATACAGATAGTGGTGTAGATATTTCCATGTTCATAAAGATAGTGGTGTAGCTATTTCCATGTTCATACAGATAGCGGTGTAGATATTTCCATGTTCAAAGAGGTAGCGGTGTAGATATTTCCATGTTCATACAGATAGCTGTGCTGATATTTCCATATTTAAACAGGTAGCGGTGTAGATATTTCCATGTTTATACAGACAGTGGTGTAGAAATTTCCATGTTTATACAGATAGCGGTGTAGATATTTCCATGTTTATACAGATAGCGGTGAAGATGTATGCATGTTAACAAGGATAGCAGTGTAGATATTTCCATGTTCATACAGATAGCGGTGTAGATATTTCCATGTTCATACACATGGCTGTGTAGTTATATCCATGTTCATGCAGATGGCAGTGAAGATATTTCCATGTTCACACAGATGGCGGTGTAGATATTTCCATGTTCCTACACATAGTGGTGTAGATATTTCCATGTTCATACCTATAGCGGTGCTGTTATTTCCATGTTTATACAGGTAGCGGTGTAAATATTTCCATGTTCATACAGACAGCAGTGTAGATATTTCCTTGTTTATACAGATAGCGGTGTAGATATCTCCTTCTTAATAAAGACGGCGGTGTAGATGTTTATATGTTCATACAGATGGCGGTGCAGATATTTCCATGTTCATACAGATGGCGGTGTAGATATTTCCATGTTTACAGAGATAGCGGTGTAGATATCTCCTTCTTAATACAGAAGGCGGTGTAGATGTTTATATGTTCATACAGATGGCGGTGCAGATATTTCCATGTTCATACAGATAGCTGTGTAGATATTTCCATGTATATGCAGATAGCTGTGTAGATATTTCCATTTTCATGCAGATAGCGGTGTAGATATTTCCATGTTCAAACAAATAGCGGTGTAGATATTTCCATGTTCATACAGATAGCGATGTAGATATTTCCATGTTCATACAGATAGAGGTGTAGATATTTCCATGTTCATACAGATAGCGGTGTAGATATTTCCATGTTCATACAGATAGAGGTGTAGATATTTCCATGTTCATACAGATAGCGGTGTAGATATTTCCATGTTCATACAGACAGCGGTGCTGATATTTCCATGTTTATACAGGTAGTGGTGTAGATATCTCCATGTTTATACAGATAGCGGTGTAGATATCTCCATCTTAATACAGATGGCGGTTTAGATATTTATATGTTCATACAGATGGCGGTGCAGATATTCCCATGTTAATACAGATGGCGATGTAGATATTTCCATGTTCAAACAGATTGCGGTGTAGATATTTCCACGTTTATACAGATAGCGGTGAAGATATATTCATGTCTACACAGATAGCAGTGTAGATATTTCCATGTTCATCCAGAGGGCTGTGTAGATATATCCATGTTCATACAGATAGCGGTGTAGATATTTCCATGTTCATACAGATAGCGGTGTAGATATTTCCATGTTCATACAGATGGCTGTGTAGATATATCCATGTTCATACAGATAGCGGTGTAGATATTTCCATGTTCATACAGATAGTGGTGTAGATATTTCCATGTTCATACAGATAGTGGTGTAGATATTTCCATGTTCATACAGATAGCGTTGTAGATATTTCCATGTTCAAAGAGATAGCGGTGTAGATATTTCCATGTTCATACAGATAGCTGTGCTGATATTTCCATGTTTATACAGGTAGCGGTGTAGATATTTCCATGTTTATACAGATAGCGGTGTAGATATTTCCATGTTCATACAGATAGCGGTGTAGATATTTCCGTGTTCATACCGATAGCGGTGCTGATATTTCCATGTTTATACATGTAGCGGTGTAGATATTTCCATGTTTATACAGATAGCGGTGTAGATATTTCCATGTTTATACAGATAGCAGTGTAGATATTTCCATGTTTATACAGATAGCGGTGTAGATATCTCCTTAATACAGATGGCGGTGTAGATATTTATATGTTCATACAGATGGCGGTGCAGATATTTCCATGTTCATACAGATGGCGGTGTAGATATTTCCATGTTCATACAGATAGCAGTGTAGTTATTTCCAAGTGTAAAGAGATAGCTGTGTAGATATTTCCATTTATATGCAGATAGCTGTGTAGATATTTCCATTTTCATGCAGATAGCGGTGTATATATTTCCCTGTTCAAACAGATAGCGGTGTAGATATTTCCATGTTCATACAGATAGCGGTGTAGATATTTCCATCTTCATACAGATAGCGTTGCTGATATTTCCATGTTTATACAGGTAACGGTGTAGATATTTCCATGTTTATACAGATAGTGGTGTAGATATCTCCATCTTAATACAGATGTTTGTGTAGATATTTATATGTTCATACAGATGGCGGTGCAGATATTCCCATGTTAATACAGATGGCGATGTAGATATTTCCATGTTCAAACAGATAGCGGTGTAGATATTTCCACCTTTATACAGATAGTGGTGAAGATGTATGCATGTCTACACAGATAGCAGTGTAGATATTTCCATGTTCATCCAGATGGCTGTGTAGATATATCCATGTTCATACAGATAGCGGTGTAGATATTTCCATGTTCATACTGATAGCGGTGTAGATATTTCAATGTTCATACAGATGGCTGTGTAGATATATCCATGTTCAAACAGATAGCGGTGTAGATATTTCCATGTTCATACAGATAGTGGTGTAGATATTTCCGTGTTCATACAGATAGCGGTGTAGCTATTTCCATGTTCATACAGATAGCGGTGTAGATATTTCCATGTTCAAAGAGATAGCGGTGTAGATATTTCCATGTTCATACAGATAGCTGTGCTCATATTTCCATGTTTATACAGGTAGCGGTGTAGATATTTCCATGTTTATACAGATAGTGGTGTAGATATTTCCATGTTTATACAGATAGCGGTGTAGATATTTCCAAGTTTATACAGATAGATGTGTAGATATCTCCATCTTAATACAGATGGCGGTGTAGATATTTATATGTTCATACAGATGGCGGTGCAGATATTTCCATGTTCATACAGATGGCGGTGCAGATATTTCCATGTTCATACAGATGGCGGTGTAGATATTTCCATGATTATAGAGATAGCAGTGTAGTTATTTCCATGTGTAAAGAGATAGCTTTGTACATATTTCCATGTATATGCAGATAGCTGTGTAGATATTTCCATTTTCATGCAGATAGCGGTGAAGATGTATGCATGTTTACACAGATAGCGGTGTAGATATTTCCATGTGCATACAGATAGCGGTGTAGATATTTCCATGTTCATCCAGATGGCTGTGTAGATATATCCTTGTTCATACAGATGGCGGTGAAGATATTTCCATGTTCACACAGATAGCGGTGTAGATATTTCCATGTTCATACAGATAGCGGTGTTGTTATTTCCATGTTCATACAGATAGCGGTGTAGATATTTCCATGTTTATACAGATAGCGGTGTAGATATCTCCTTCTTTATACAAATGGCGGTGGAGATATTTATATGTTCATACAGATGGCGGTGCAGATATTTCCATGTTCATACAGATGGCGGTGTAGGTATTTCCATGTTTATAGAGATAGCGGTGTAGATATTTCCATGTGCAAAGAGATAGCTGTGTAGATATTTCCATATACATGCAGATATCTGTGTAGATATTTAAATTTTCATGGAGATAGCGGTGTAGATATTTCCATGTTCAAATATATAGCTGTGTAGATATTTCCATGTTCATACACATAGCGGTGTAGATATTTCCATGTTTATACAGATAGCGGTGAAGATGTATGCATGTTTACACAGATAGCGGTGTAGATATTTCCATGTTCATACAGATAGTGGTGTAGATATTTCCATGTTCATCCAGATGGCTGTGTAGACATTTCCATTTTCATAAAGATGGCGTTGAAGATATTTCCATGTTCATACAGATAGCGGTGTAGATATTTCCATGTTCATACAGATAGCGGGTTAGATATTTCCATGTTCATACAGATGGCTGTGTAGATATATCCATGTTCATACAGATGGCGGTGAAGATATTTCCATGTTCATACAGATGGCGGTGTAGATATTTCCATGTTCCTACACATAGTGGTGTAGATATTTCCATGTTCATACCGATAGCGGTGCTGTTATTTTCATGTTTATACAGGTACCGGTGTAGATATTTCCATGTTCATACAGATAGCGGTGTAGATATTTCCATGTTTATACAGACAGCAGTGTAGATATTTCCTTGTTTATACTGAGAGCGGTGTAGTTTTCTCCTTCTTAATACAGACTCCGGCGTAGATGTTTATATGTTCATAGAGATGGCGGTGCAGATATTTCCATGTTCATACAGATAGAGGTGTAGATATTTCCATGTTCATACAGATAGCGGTGTAGATATTTCCATCTTCATACAGATAGCGTTGCTGATATTTCCATGTTTATACAGGTAACGGTGTAGATATTTCCATGTTTATACAGATAGTGGTGTAGATATCTCCATCTTAATACAGATGTTTGTGTAGATATTTATATGTTCATACAGATGGCGGTGCAGATATTCCCATGTTAATACAGATGGCGATGTAGATATTTCCATGTTCAAACAGATAGCGGTGTAGATATTTCCACCTTTATACAGATAGTGGTGAAGATGTATGCATGTCTACACAGATAGCAGTGTAGATATTTCCATGTTCATCCAGATGGCTGTGTAGATATATCCATGTTCATACAGATAGCGGTGTAGATATTTCCATGTTCATACTGATAGCGGTGTAGATATTTCAATGTTCATACAGATGGCTGTGTAGATATATCCATGTTCAAACAGATAGCGGTGTAGATATTTCCATGTTCATACAGATAGTGGTGTAGATATTTCCGTGTTCATACAGATAGCGGTGTAGCTATTTCCATGTTCATACAGATAGCGGTGTAGATATTTCCATGTTCAAAGAGATAGCGGTGTAGATATTTCCATGTTCATACAGATAGCTGTGCTCATATTTCCATGTTTATACAGGTAGCGGTGTAGATATTTCCATGTTTATACAGATAGTGGTGTAGATATTTCCATGTTTATACAGATAGCGGTGTAGATATTTCCAAGTTTATACAGATAGATGTGTAGATATCTCCATCTTAATACAGATGGCGGTGTAGATATTTATATGTTCATACAGATGGCGGTGCAGATATTTCCATGTTCATACAGATGGCGGTGCAGATATTTCCATGTTCATACAGATGGCGGTGTAGATATTTCCATGATTATAGAGATAGCAGTGTAGTTATTTCCATGTGTAAAGAGATAGCTTTGTACATATTTCCATGTATATGCAGATAGCTGTGTAGATATTTCCATTTTCATGCAGATAGCGGTGAAGATGTATGCATGTTTACACAGATAGCGGTGTAGATATTTCCATGTGCATACAGATAGCGGTGTAGTTATTTCCATGTTCATCCAGATGGCTGTGTAGATATATCCATGTTCATACAGATGGCGGTGAAGATATTTCCATGTTCACACAGATAGCGGTGTAGATATTTCCATGTTCATACAGATAGCGGTGTTGTTATTTCCATGTTCATACAGATAGCGGTGTAGATATTTCCATGTTTATACAGATAGCGGTGTAGATATCTCCTTCTTTATACAGATGGCGGTGGAGATATTTATATGTTCATACAGATGGCGGTGCAGATATTTCCATGTTCATACAGATGGCGGTGTAGGTATTTCCATGTTTATAGAGATAGCGGTGTAGATATTTCCATGTGCAAAGAGATAGCTGTGTAGATATTTCCATATACATGCAGATATCTGTGTAGATATTTAAATTTTCATGGAGATAGCGGTGTAGATATTTCCATGTTCAAATATATAGCTGTGTAGATATTTCCATGTTCATACACATAGCGGTGTAGATATTTCCATGTTTATACAGATAGCGGTGAAGATGTATGCATGTTTACACAGATAGCGGTGTAGATATTTCCATGTTCATACAGATAGTGGTGTAGATATTTCCATGTTCATCCAGATGGCTGTGTAGACATTTCCATTTTCATAAAGATGGCTTTGAAGATATTTCCATGTTCATACAGATAGCGGTGTAGATATTTCCATGTTCATACAGATAGCAGGTTAGATATTTCCATGTTCATACAGATGGCTGTGTAGATATATCCATGTTCATACAGATGGCGGTGAAGATATTTCCATGTTCATACAGATGGCGGTGTAGATATTTCCATGTTCCTACACATAGTGGTGTAGATATTTCCATGTTCATACCGATAGCTTTGCTGTTATTTTCATGTTTATACAGGTACCGGTGTAGATATTTCCATGTTCATACAGATAGCGGTGTAGATATTTCCATGTTTATACAGACAGCAGTGTAGATATTTCCTTGTTTATACTGAGAGCGGTGTAGTTTTCTCCTTCTTAATACAGACTCCGGCGTAGATGTTTATATGTTCATAGAGATGGCGGTGCAGATATTTCCATGTTCATACAGATAGAGGTGTAGATATTTCCATGTTCATACAGATAGCGGTGTAGATATTTCCATGTTCATACAGATAGAGGTGTAGATATTTCCATGTTCATACAGATAGCGGTGTAGATATTTCCATGTTCATACAGATAGCTGTGCTGATATTTCCATGTTTATACAGGTAGCGGTGTAGATATATCCATGTTTATACAGATAGCGGTGTAGATATCTCCATCTTAATAGAGATGGCGGTGTAGATATTTATATGTTCATACAGATGGCGGTGCAGATATTCCCATGTTAATACAGATGGCGGTGTAGATATTTCCATGCTCATACAGATAGCGGTGTAGTTTTTTCCATGTGTAAAGAGATAGCTGTGTAGATATTTCCATGTATATGCAGATAGCTATGTAGATATTTCCATTTTCATGCAGATAGCGGTGTATATATTTCCATGTACAAACAGATAGCGGTGTAGATGTTTCCATGTTTATACAGATATCGGTGAAGACGTATGCATGTCTACACAGATAGCAGTGTAGATATTTCCATGTTCATCCAGATGGCTGTGTAGATATATCCATGTTCATACAGATATCGGTGTAGATATTTCCATGTTCATACAGATAGCGGTGTAGATATTTCCATGTTCATCCAGATGGCTGTGTAGATATATCCATGTTCATACAGATGGCGGTGAAGATATTTCCATGTTCATACAGATAGCGGTGTAGATATTTCCATGTTCATACAGATAGCGGTGTAGATATTTCCATGTTCATACAGATAGCGGTGTAGATATTTCCATGTTTATACAGATAGCGGTGTAGATATCTCCTTCTTTATACAGATGGCGGTGGAGATATTTATATGTTCATACAGATGGCAGTGCAGATATTTCCATGTTCATACAGATGGCGGTGTAGATATTTCCATGTTTATAGAGATAGCGGTGTAGATATTTCCATGTGCAAAGAGATAGCTGTGTAGATATTTCCATGTATATGCAGATATCTGTGTAGATATTTCCATTTTCATGCAGATAGCGGTGTAGATATTTCCATGTTCAAATAGATAGCTGTGTAGATATTTCCATGTTCATACAGATAGCGGTGTAGTTATTTCCATGTTTATACAGATAGCGGTGAAGATGTATGCATGTTTACACAGATAGCGGTGTAGATATTTCCATGTTCATACAGATAGCGGTGTAGATATTTCCATGTTCATCCAGATGGCTGTGTAGACATGTCCATTTTCATACAGATGGCGTTGAAGATATTTCCATGTTCATACAGATAGCGGTGTAGATATTTCCATGTTCATACAGATAGCGGGTTAGATATTTCCATGTTCATACAGATGACTGTGTAGATATATCCATGTTCATACAGATGGCGGTGAAGATATTTCCATGTTCATACAGATGGCGGTGTAGATATTTCCATGTTCCTACACATAGCGGTGTAGATATTTCCACGTTCATACCGATAGCGGTGCTGTTATTTTCATGTTTATACAGGTACCGGTGTAGATATTTCCATGTTCATACAGATAGCGGTGTAGATATTTCCATGTTTATACAGACAGCAGTGTAGATATTTATTTGTTTATACTGAGAGCGGTGTAGTTTTCTCCTTCTTAATACAGACTCCGGCGTAGATGTTTATATGTTCATACAGATGGCGGTGCAGATATTTCCATGTTCATACAGATAGAGGTGTAGATATTTCCATGTTCATACAGATAGCGGTGTAGATATTTCCATGTTCATACAGATAGAGGTGTAGATAATTCCATGTTCATACAGATAGCGGTGTAGATATTTCCATGTTCATACAGATAGCTGTGCTGATATTTCCATGTTTATACAGGTAGCGGTGTAGATATATTAATGTTTATACAGATAGCGGTGTAGATATCTCCATCTTAATAGAGATGGCGGTGTAGATATTTATATGTTCATACAGATGGCGGTGCAGATATTCCCATGTTAATACAGATGGCGGTGTAGATATTTCCATGCTCATACAGATAGCGGTGTAGTTTTTTCCATGTGTAAAGAGATAGCTGTGTAGATATTTCCATGTATATGCAGATAGCTGTGTAGATATTTCCATTTTCATGCAGATAGCGGTGTATATATTTCCATGTTCATACAGATAGCGGTGTAGATATTTCCATGTTCATACAGATAGCGGTGTAGATATTTCCATGTTCATCCAGATGGCTGTGTAGATATATCCATGTTCATACAGATGGCTGTGTAGATATATCCATGTTCATACAGATATCGGTGTAGATATTTCCATGTTCATACAGATAGCGGTGTAGATATTTCCATGTTCATCCAGATGGCTGTGTAGATATATCCATGTTCATACAGATAGCGGTGTAGATATTTCCATGTTTATACAGATAGCGGTGAAGATGTATGCATGTTTACACAGATAGCGGTGTAGATATTTCTATGTTCATACAGATAGCGGTGTAGATATTTCCATGTTCATCCAGATGGCTGTGTAGACATATCCATTTTCATACAGATGGCGTTGAAGATATTTCCATGTTCATACAGATAGCGGTGTAGATATTTCCATGTTCATACAGATAGCGGGTTAGATATTTCCATGTTCATACAGATGGCTGTGTAGATATATCCATGTTCATGCAGATGGCGGTGAAGATATTTCCATGTTCATACAGATGGCGGTGTAGATATTTCCATGTTCATACCGATAGCGGTGCTGTTATTTCCATGTTTATACAGGTAGCGGTGTAGATATTTCCATGTTCATACAGATAGCGGTGTAGATATTTCCATGTTTATACAGACAGCAGTGTAGATATTTCCTTGTTTATACAGATAGCGGTGTAGATTTCTCCTTCTTAATACAGACGGCGGTGTAGATGTTTATATGTTCATACAGATGGCGGTGCAGATATTTCCATGTTCATACAGATAGAGGTGTAGATATTTCCATGTTCATACAGATAGCGGTGTAGATATATCCATGTTCATACAGATAGAGGTGTAGTTATTTCCATGTTCATTCAGATAGCGGTGTAGATATTTCCATGTTCATACAGATAGCGGTGCTGATATTTCCTTGTTTATACAGGTAGCGGTGTAGATATTTCCATGTTTATACAGATAGCGGTGTAGATATCTCCATCTTAATAGAGATGGCGGTGTAGATATTTCCATCCTCATACAGATAGCAGTGTAGTTTTTTCCATGTAAAGAGATAGCTGTGTAGATATTTCCATTTTCATGCAGATAGCGGTGTATATATTTCCATGTTCAAACAGATAGCGGTGTAGATATTTCCATGTTTATACAGATAGCGGTGAAGATGTATGCATGTCTACACAGATAGCAGTGTAGATATTTCCATGTTCATCCAGATGGCTGTGTAGATATATCCATGTTCATACAGATAGCGGTGTAGATATTTCCATGTTCATACAGATAGCGGTGTAGATATTTCCATGTTCATCCAGATGGCTGTATATATATATCAATGTTCATACAGATAGCGGTGTAGATATTTCCATGTTCATACAGATAGTGGTGTAGATATTTCCATGTTCAAGGAGATAGCGGTGTAGATATTTCCATGTTCAAGGAGATAGCGGTGTAGATATTTCCATGTTCATACAGATAGCTGTGCTGATATTTCCATATTTATACAGGTAGCAGTGTAGGTATTTCCATGTTTATACAGATAGTGGTGTAGATATTTCCATGTTTATACAGATAGCGGTGTAGATATTTCCAAGTTTATACAGAGAGATGTGTAGATATCTCCATCTTAATACAGATGGTGGTGTAGATATTTATATGTTCATACAGATGGCGGTGCAGATATTTCCGTGTTCATATAGATGGCCGTGTAGATATTTCCATGTTTATAGAGATAGCGGTGTAGTTATTTCCATGTGCAAAGAGATAGCTTTGTAGATATTTCCATGTGTATGCAGACTGCTGTGTAGATATTTCCATTTTCATGCGGATAGCTGTGTAGATATTTCCATGTTCAAACAGATAGCGGTGTAGATATTTCCATGTTCATACAGATAGCGGTGTAGATATTTCCATGTTTATACAGATAGCGGTGAAGATGTATGCATGTTTACAAGGATAGCAGTGTAGATATTTCCATGTTCATCCAGATGGCTGTGTAGATATTTCCATTTTCATCCAGATGGCTGTGTAGATATATCCATGTTCATACAGATGGCAGTGAAGATATTTCCATGTTCACACAGATGGCGGTGTAGATATTTCCATGTTCCTACACATAGCGGTGTAGATATTTCCATGTTCATACCTATAGCGGTGCTGTTATTTCCATGTTTATACAGGTAGCGGTGTAGATATTTCCATGTTCATACAGATAGCGGTGTAGATATTTTCATGTTTATACAGACAGCAGGGTAGATATTTCCTTGTTTATACAGATAGCGGTGTAGATAACTCCTTCTTAATACAGACGGCGGTGTAGATGTTTATAGGTTCATACAGATGGCGTTTTAGATACTTCCATGTTCATACTGATAGCGGTGCTGATATTTCCATGTTTATACAGGCAGCGGTGTAGATATTTCCATGTTTATACAGATAGCGGTGTAGATATTTCCATGTTTATACACATAGCGGTGTAGATATTTCCATGTTTATACAGATAGCGGTGTAGATATCTCCATATTAATACAGATGGCGGTGTAGATATTTATATGTTCATTCAGATGGCAGTGCAGATATTTCCAAGTTCATACAGATGGCGGTGTAGATATTTCCATGTTCATACAGATAGCGGTGTAGTTATTTCCATGTGTAAAGAGATAGCTGTGTGGATATTTCCATGTATATGCAGATAGCTGTGTAGACATTTCCATTTTCATGCATATAGTGGTGTATATATTTCCCTGTTCAAACAGTTAGCGGTGTAGATATTTCCATGTTCATAAAGATAGCAGTGTAGATATTTCCAAGTTTATACAGATAGCGGTGAAGTTGTATGCATGTTTACACAGACAGCGGTGTAGTTATTTCCATGTTCATCCAGATGGCTGTGTAGATATATCCATGTTCATACAGATTGCGTTGTAGATATTTCCATGTTCATACAGATAGCGGTGCAGATATTTCCATGTTCATCCAGATGGCCGTGTAGATATATCCATGTTCATACAGATGGCGGTGAAGATATTTCCATGTTCATACAGATGGCGGTGTAGATATTTCCATGTTCATACAGATAGCGGTGTAGATATTTCCATGTTCATACAGATAGCGGTGTATGTATTTCCATGTTCATACAGATAGCGGTGTAGATATTTCCATGTTCATCCAGATGGCTGTGTAGATATATCCATGTTCATTCAGATCACGGTGTAGATATTTCCATGTTCATCCAGATGGCTGTGTAGCTATTTCCATGTTTATACAGATAGTGGTGTAAATATTTCCATATTCATACAGATAGCGGTGTAGATATTTCCATGTTCATACAGATAGCCGTGTAGATATTGCCATGTTCATACCGATAGCGGTGCTGATACTTCCATGTTTATGCAGCTAGCGGTGTACATATTTCCGTGTTTATATAGGTAGCGGTGTAGATATTTCCATGTTCATACAGATAGCGGCGTAGATATTTCCATGTTTATATAGATAGCGGTGTAGATATCTCCTTCTTAATACAGATGGCCTTGTAGATATTTATATGTTCATACAGATGGCGGTGCAGATATTTCCATGTTCATACAGATGGTGGTGTAGATATTTCCATGTTTATAGAGATAGCGGTGTAGTTATTTCCATGTGCAAAGAGATAGCTGTGTTGATATTTCCATGTAAATGCAGATAGCTGTGTAGATATTTCCATTTTCATGCAAATAGCGGTGTAGATATTTCCATGTTCAAACAGATAGCGGTGTAGATATTTGCATGTTCATACAGATAGCGGTGTGGATATTACCATGTTTATACACATAGCGGTGAAGATGTATGCATGTTTACACAGATTGCGGTGTAGATATTTCCATGTTCATATAGATAGTGGTGTAGATATTTCCATGTTCATCCAGACGGCTGTGTAGACATATCCATGTTCATACAGATGGCGGTGAAGATATTTCCATGTTCATACAGATGGCTGTGTAGATATATCCATGTTCATACAGATGGCGGTGAAGATTTTTCCATGTTCATTCAGATGGCGGTGTAGATATTTCTATGTTCATGCAGATAGCGGTGCTGATATTTCCATGTTTATACAGGTAGCAGTGTAGATATTTCCATGTTTATACAGATAGCGGTGTAGATATTTCCATGTTTATACACATAGCGGTGTAGATATTTCCATGTTTATACAGATAGCGGTGTAGATATCTCCATCTTAAAACAGATGGCGGTGTAGATATTTATATGTTCATACAGATGGCGGTGCAGATATTTCCATGTTCATACAAATGGCGGTGTAGATACTTCCATGTTCATACTGATAGCGGTGCTGATATTTCCATGTTTATACAGGTAGCGGTGTAGATATTTCCATGTTTGTACAGATAGCGGTGTAGATATGTCCATGTTTATACAGATAGCGGCGTAGATATTTCCAGGTTTATACAGATAGCGGTGAAGATATCTCCATCTTAATACAGATGGCGGTGTAGATATTTAAATGTGCATACAGATAGCGGTAGTGATATTTCCATGTTTTTACAGGTAGCCGTGTAGATATTTCCATGGTTATACAGATAGCGGTGTAGGTTTTTCCAGGTTTATACAGATAGCGGTGTAGATGTCTCCATCTTAATACAGATGGCGGTGTAGAAATTTATATGTTTATACAGATGGCGGTGCAGATATTTCCATGTTAATACAGATGACGGTGTAGATATTTCCATGATTACAGAGATAGCAGTGTAGTTATTTCCATGTGTAAAGAGATATCTTTGTAGATATTTCCATGTATATGCAGATAGCTGTGTAGATATTTCCATTTTCATGCAGATAGCGGTGAAGATGTATGCATGTTTACACAGATAGCGGTGTAGATATTTCCATGTGCATACAGATACCGGTGTAGATATTTCCATGTTCATCCAGATGGCTGTGTAGATATATCCATGTTCATACAGATGGCGATGAAGATATTTCCATGTTCATACAGATAGCGGTGTAGATATTTCCATGTTCATACAGATAGCGGTGTAGATATTTCCATGTTCATACAGATAGCGGTGTAGATATTTCCATGTTTATACAGATAGCGGTGTAGATATCTCCTTCTTTATAGAGATGGCGGTGGAGATATTTATATGTTCATACAGATGGCGGTGCAGATATTTCCAAGTTCATACAGATGGCGGTGTAGATATTTCCTTGCTTATAGAGATAGCGGTGTAGATATTTCCATGTGCAAACAGATAGCTGTGTAGATATTTCCATGTATATGCAGATATCTGTGTAGATATTTCCATTTTCATGCAGATAGCGGTGTAGATATTTCCATGTTCAAATAGATAGCAGTGTAGATATTTCCATGTTCATACAGATAGCGGTGTACATATTTCCATGTTCATACAGATAGCGGTGTAGATATTTCCGTGTTCATACCGATAGCGGTGCTGATATTTCCATGTTTATACATGTAGCGGTGAAGATATTTCCATGTTTATACAGATAGCGGTGTAGATATTTCCATGTTTATACAGATAGCAGTGTAGATATTTCCATGTTTATACAGATAGCGGTGTAGATATCTCCTTAATACAGATGGCGGTGTAGATATTTATATGTTCATACAGATGGCGGTGCAGATATTTCCATGTTCATACAGATGGCGGTGTAGACATTTCCATGTTCATACTGATAGCAGTGTAGTTATTTCCAAGTGTAAAGAGATAGCTGTGTAGATATTTCCATTTATATGCAGATAGCTGTGTAGATATTTCCATTTTCATGCAGATAGCGGTGTATATATTTCCCTGTTCAACCAGATAGCGGTGTAGATATTTCCATGTTCATACAGATAGAGGTGTAGATATTTCCATGTTCATACAGATAGTGGTGTAGATATTTCCATGTTCATACAGATAGCGGTGTAGCTATTTCCATGTTCATACAGATAGCGGTGTAGATATTTCCATGTTCATAGAGATAGCGGTGTAGATATTTACATGTTCATACAGATAGCAGTGCTGATATTTCCATGTTTATAGAGGTTGCGGTGTAGATATTTCCATGTTTATACAGATACTGATGTAGATATTTCCATGTTTATTCAGATAGCGGTGTACATATTTCCAAGTTTATACAGATAGCGGTGTAGATATCTCCATCTTAATACAGATGGCGGTGTAGATATTTATATGTTCATACAGATGGCGGTGCAGATATTTCCATGTTCATATAGATGGCGGTGTAGATATTTCCACGTTTATAGAGATAGCGGTGTAGTTATTTCCATGTGTAAAGAGATAGCTTTGAAGATATTTCCAAGTGTATGCAGACAGCTGTGTAGATATTTCCATTTTCAAGCAGATAGCGGTGTAGATATTTCCATGTTCAAACAGATAGCGGTGTAGATATTTCCATGTGCATACAGATAGCGGTGTAGATATTTCCATGTTTATGCAGATAGCGGTGAAGATTTATGCATGTTCACAAGGATAGCAGTGTAGATGTTTCCATGTTCATGCAGATAGCGGTGTAGATATTTCCATGTTCATCCAGATGGCATTGTAGATATATCCATGTTCATACAGATGGCAGTGAAGATATTTCCATGTTCATACAGATAGCGGTGTAGATATTTCAATGTTCATACAGATAGCGGTTTAGATATTTCCGTGTTCATACCGATAGCAGTGCTGATATTTCCATGTTTATTCAGGTAGCGATGTAGATATTTCCATGTTTGTACAGATAGCGGTGTAGATATTTCCATGTTTATACAGATAGCAGTGTAGATATTTCCATGTTTATACAGATAGCGGTGTAGATATCTCTTTCTTAATACAGATGGCAGTGTAGATATTTATATGTTCATAGAGATGGCGGTGCAGATATTTTCATGTTCATACAGATGGCGGTGTAGATATTTCCATGTTCATACAGTTAGCCGTGTAGTTATTTCCATGTGTAAAGAGATAGCTGTATAGATATTTCCATGTATATGCAGATAGCTGTGTAGATATTTCCATTTTCATGCAGATAGCGGTGTATATATTCCCGTGTTCAAACAGATAGCGGTGTAGATATTTCCATGTTCATACAGATAGTGGTGTAGATATTTCCATGTTCATACAGATAGCGGTGTAGATATTTCCATGTTCATCCAGATGGCTGTGTAGATATATCCATGTTCATACAGATAGCGGTGTAGATGTTTCCATGTTCAAACAGATAGTGGTGTAGATATTTCCATGTTCATACAGATAGCGGTGTAGCTATTTCCACGTTCATACAGATAGCGGTGTAGATATTTCCATGTTTATACAGATAGCGGTGAAGATGTATGCATGTTTACAAGGATAGCAGTGTAGATGTTTCCATGTTCATGCAGATAGCGGTGTAGATATTTCCATGTTCATACAGATAGCGGTGTATGTATTTCCATGTTCATACAGATAGCGGTGTAGATATTTCCATGTTCATCCAGATGGCTGTGTAGATATATCCATGTTCATACAGATAGCGGTGTAGATATTTCCATGTTCATCCAGATGGCTGTGTAGCTATTTCCATGTTCATACATATAGTGGTGTAGATATTTCCATGTTCATACAGATAGCGGTGTAGATATTTCCATGTTCATACAGATAGCCGTGTAGATATTGCCATGTTCATACTGATAGCGCTGCTGATACTTCCATGTTTATACATTTAGCGGTGTACATATTTCCGTGTTTATACAGGTAGCGGTGTAGATATTTCCATGTTCATACAGATAGCGGTGTAGATATTTCCATGTTTATACAGATAGCGGTGTAGATATCTCCTTCTTAATACAGATGGCGGTGTAGATATTTATATGTTCACACAGATGGCAGTGCAGATATTTCCATGTTAATACAGATGGTGGTGTAGATATTTCCATGTTTATAGAGATAGCGGTGTAGTTATTTCCATATGCAAAGAGATAGCTGTGTAAATATTTCCATGTATATGCAGATAGCTTTGTAGATATTTCCATTTTCATGCAGATAGCGGTGTAGATATTTCCATGTTCAAACAGATAGTGGTGTAGATATTTCCATGTTCATACAGATAGCGGTGTGGATATTTCCATGTTTTTACAGATAGCGGTGAAGATGTATGCATGTTTACACAGATAGCGGTGTAGATATTTTCAAGTTCATACAGATAGCGGTGTAGATATTTCCATGTTCATCCAGACGGCTGTGTAGACATATCCATGTTCATACAGATGGCGGTGAAGATATTTCCATGTTCATACAGATGGCTGTGTAGATATATCCATGTTCATACAGATGGCGGTGAAGATTTTTCCGTGTTCATACAGATGGCGGTGTAGATATTTCCATGTTCATACAGATAGCGGGGCTGATATTTCCATGTTTATACAGGTAGCAGTGTAGATATTTCCATGTTTATACAGATAGCGGTGTAGATATTTCCATGTTTTTGTACACACAGCGGTGTAGATAGTTCCATGTTTATACAGATAGCGGTGTAGATATCTCCATCTTAATACAGATGGTGGTGTAGATATTTATATGTTCATACTGATGGCGGTGCAGATATTTCCATGTTCATACAGATGGCGGTGAAGATATTTCCATGGTCATACAGATGGCGTTGTAGATACTTCCATGTTCATACTGATAGCGGTGCTGATATTTCCATGTTTATACAGGTAGCGATGTAGATATTTCCATGTTTATACAGATAGCGGTGTAGATATTTCCATGTTTATACACATAGCGGTGTAGACATTTCCATGTTTATACAGATAGCGGTGTAGATATCTGCATCTTAATACAGATGGCGGTGTAGATATTTATATGTTCATTCAGATGGCGGTGCAGATATTTCCATGTTCATACAGATGGCAGTGTAGATATTTCCATGTTCATACAGATAGCGGTGTAGTTATTTCCATGTGTAAAGAGATATCTGTGTAGATATTTCCATGTATATGCAGATAGCTGTGTAGACATTTCCATTTTCATGCAGGTAGCGGTGTATATATTTCCCTGTTCAAACAGTTAGCGGTGTAGATATTTCCATGTTCATAAAGATAGCAGTGTAGATATTTCCATGTTTATACAGATAGCGGTGAAGATGTATGCATGTTTATACAGATAGCGGTGTAGATATTTCCATGTTCATCCAGATGGCTGTGTAGATATATCCATGTTCATACAGATAGCGGTGTAGATATTTCCATGTTCATACAGATAGCGGTGCAGATATTTCCATGTTCATCCAGATGGCCGTGTAGATATATCCATGTTCATACAGATGGCGGTGAAGATATTTCCATGTTCATACAGATGGCGGTATAGATATTTCCATGTTCATACAGATTGCGGTGTAGATATTTCCATGTTCATACAGATAGCGGTGTATGTATTTCCATGTTCATACAGATAGCGGTGTAGATATTTCCATGTTCATTTAGATGGCTGTGTAGATATATCCATGTTCATTCAGATAGCGGTGTAGATATTTCCATGTTCATCCAGATGGCTGTGTAGCTATTTCCATGTTCATTCAGATAGCGGTGCTGATATTTCCATGTTTATACTGGTAGCCGTGTAGATATTTCCATGCTTATACAGATAGCGGTGTAGGTTTTTCCAAGTTTATACAGATAGCGGTGTAGATGTCTCCATCTTAATACAGATGGCGGTGTAGAAATTTATATGTTCATACAGATGGCGGTGCAGATATTTCCATGTTCATACAGATGGCGGTGTAGATATTTCCATGATTATAGAGATAGCAGTGTAGTTATTTCCATGTGTAAAGAGATAGCTTTGTAGATATTTCCATGTATATGCAGATAGCTGTGTAGATATTTCCATTTTCATGCAGATAGCGGTGAAGATGTATGCATGTTTACACAGATAGCGGTGTAGATATTTCCATGTGCATACAGATAGCGGTGTAGATATTTCCATGTTCATCCAGATGGCTGTGTAGATATATCCATGTTCATACAGATGGCGGTGAAGATATATCCATGTTCATACAGATAGCGGTGTAGATATTTCCATGTTCATACAGATAGCGGTGTAGATATTTCCATGTTCATACAGATAGCGGTGTAGATATTTCCATGTTTATACAGATAGCGGTGTAGATATCTCCTTCTTTATACAGATGGCGGTGGAGATATTTATATGTTCATACAAATGGCGGTGCAGATATTTCCATGTTCATACAGATGGCGGTGTAGATATTTCCATGTTTATAGAGATAGCGGTGTAGATATTTCCATGTGCAAAGAGATAGCTGTGTAGATATTTCCATGTATATGCAGATATCTGTGTAGATATTTCCATTTTCATGCAGATAGCGGTGTAGATATTTCCATGTTCAAATAGATAGCAGTGTAGATATTTCCATGTTCATACAGATAGCGGTGTAGATATTTCCATGTTTATACAGATAGCGGTGAAGATGTATGCATGTTTACACAGATAGCAGTGTAGATATTTCCATGTTCATACAGATAGCGGTGTAGATATTTCCATGTTCATCCAGATGGCTGTGTAGACATATCCATTTTCATACAGATGGCGTTGAAGATATTTCCATGTTCATACAGATATCGGTATAGATATTTCCATGTTCATACAGATAGCGGGTTAGATATTTCCATGTTCATCCAGATGGCTGTGTAGATATATCCATGTTCTTGCAGATGGCGGTGAAGATATTTCCATGTTCATACAGATGGCGGTGTAGATATTTCCATGTTCATACCGATAGCGGTGCTGTTATTTCCATGTTTATACAGGTAGCGGTGTAGATATTTCCATGTTCATACAGATAGCGGTGTAGATATTTCCATGTTTATACAGACAGCAGTGTAAATATTTCCTTGTTTATACAGATAGCGGTGTAGATTTCTCCTTCTTAATACAGACGGCGGTGTAGATGTTTATATGTTCATACAGATGGCGGTGCAGATATTTCCATGTTCAAACAGATAGAGGTGTAGATATTTCCATGTTCATACAGATAGCGGTGTAGATATATCCATGTTCATACAGATAGAGGTGTAGTTATTTCCATGTTCATACAGATAGCGGTGTAGATATTTCCATGTTCATACAGATAGCGGTGCTGATATTTCCATGTTTATACAGGTAGCGGTGTAGATATTTCCATTTTTATACAGATAGCGGTGTAGATATCTCCATCTTAATAGAGATGGCGGTGTAGATATTTCCATGCTCATACAGATAGCGGTGTAGTTTTTTCCATGTGTAAAGAGATAGCTGTGTAGATATTTCCATTTTCATGCAGATAGCGGTGTATATATTTCCATGTTCAAACAGATAGCGGTGTAGATATTTCCATGTTTATACAGATAGCGGTGAAGATGTATGCATGTCTACACAGATAGCAGTGTAGATATTTCCATGTTCATCCAGATGGCTGTGTAGATATATCCATGTTCATACAGATAGCGGTGTAGATATTTCCATGTTCATACAGATAGTGGTGTAGATATTTCCATGTTCATAAAGATAGCGGTGTAGCTATTTCCATGTTCATACAGATAGCGGTGTAGATATTTCCATGTTCAAGGAGATAGCGGTGTAGATATTTCCATGTTCAAGGAGATAGCTTTGTAGATATTTCCATGTTCATACAGATAGCTGTGCTGATATTTCCATATTTATACAGGTAGCTGTGTAGATATTTCCATGTTTATACAGATAGTGGTGTAGATATTTCCATGTTTATACAGATAGCGGTGTAGATATTTCCAAGTTTATACAGATAGATGTGTAGATATCTCCATCTTAATACAGATGGTGGTGTAGATATTTATATGTTCATACAGATGGCGGTGCAGATATTTCCGTGTTCATATAGATGGCCGTGTAGATATTTCCATGTTTATAGAGATAGCGGTGTAGTTATTTCCATGTGCAAAGAGATAGCTTTGTAGATATTTCCATGTGAATGCAGACTGCTGTGTAGATATTTCCATTTTCATGCGGATAGCGGTGTAGATATTTCCATGTTCAAACAGATAGCGGTGTAGATATTTCCATGTTCATACAGATAGCGGTGTAGATATTTCCATGTTTATACAGATAGCGGTGAAGATGTATGCATGTTTACAAGGATAGCAGTGTAGATATTTCCATGTTCATACAGATAGCGGTGTAGATATTTCCATGTTCATCCAGATGGCTGTGTAGATATATCCATGTTCATACAGATGGCAGTGAAGATATTTCCATGTTCACACAGATGGCGGTGTAGATATTTCCATGTTCCTACACATAGCGGTGTAGATATTTCCATGTTCATACCGATAGCGGTGCTGTTATTTCCATGTTTATACAGGTAGCGGTGTAGATATTTCCATGTTCATACAGATAGCGGTGTAGATATTTCCATGTTTATACAGACAGCAGGGTAGATATTTCCTTGTTTATACAGATAGCGGTGTAGATAACTCCTTCTTAATACAGACGGCGGTGTAGATGTTTATATGTTCATACAGATGGCGGTGCAGATATTTCCATGTTCATACAGATGGCGGTGTAGATATTTCCATGTTTATAGGGATAGCGGTGTAGATATCTCCTTCTTAATACAGATGGCGGTGTAGATGTTTATATGTTCATACAGATGGCGGTGCAGATATTTCCATGTTCATACAGATAGCTGTGTAGATATTTCCATGTATATGCAGATAGCTGTGTAGATATTTCCATTTTCATGCAGATAGCGGTGTAGATATTTCCATGTTCAAACAGATAGCGGTGTAGATATTTCCATGTTCATACAGATAGCGATGTAGATATTTCCGTGTTCATACAGATAGATGTGTAGATATTTCCATGTTCATACAGATAGCGGTGTAGATATTTCCATCTTCATACAGATAGCGTTGCTGATATTTCCATGTTTATACAGGTAACGGTGTAGATATTTCCATGTTTATACAGATAGTGGTGTAGATATCTCCATCTTAATACAGATGTTTGTGTAGATATTTATATGTTCATACAGATGGCGGTGCAGATATTCCCATGTTAATAAAGATGGCGATGTAGATATTTCCATGTTCAAACAGATAGCGGTGTAGATATTTCCACCTTTATACAGATAGTGGTGAAGATGTATGCATGTCTACACAGATAGCAGTGTAGATATTTCCATGTTCATCCAGATGGCTGTGTAGATATATCCATGTTCGTACAGATAGCGGTGTAGATATTTCCATGTTCATACTGATAGCGGTGTAGATATTTCAATGTTCATACAGATGGCTGTGTAGATATATCCATGTTCAAACAGATAGCGGTGTAGATATTTCCATGTTCATACAGATAGTGGTGTAGATATTTCCGTGTTCATACAGATAGCGGTGTAGCTATTTCCATGTTCATACAGATAGCGGTGTAGATATTTCCATGTTCAAAGAGATAGCGGTGTAGATATTTCCATGTTCATACAGATAGCTGTGCTCATATTTCCATGTTTATACAGGTAGCGGTGTAGATATTTCCATGTTTATACAGATAGTGGTGTAGATATTTCCATGTTTATACAGATAGCGGTGTAGATATTTCCAAGTTTATACAGATAGATGTGTAGATATCTCCATCTTAATACAGATGGCGGTGTAGATATTTATATGTTCATACAGATGGCGGTGCAGATATTTCCATGTTCATACAGATGGCGGTGCAGATATTTCCATGTTCATACAGATGGCGGTGTAGATATTTCCATGATTATAGAGATAGCAGTGTAGTTATTTCCATGTGTAAAGAGATAACTTTGTAGATATTTCCATGTATATGCAGATAGCTGTGTAGATATTTCCATTTTCATGCAGATAGCGGTGAAGATGTATGCATGTTTACACAGATAGCGGTGTAGATATTTCCATGTGCATACAGATAGCGGTGTAGATATTTCCATGTTCATCCAGATGGCTGTGTAGATATATCCTTGTTCATACAGATGGCGGTGAAGATATTTCCATGTTCACACAGATAGCGGTGTAGATATTTCCATGTTCATACAGATAGCGGTGTTGTTATTTCCATGTTCATACAGATAGCGGTGTAGATATTTCCATGTTTATACAGATAGCGGTGTAGATATCTCCTTCTTTATACAAATGGCGTTGGAGATATTTATATGTTCATACAGATGGCGGTGCAGATATTTCCATGTTCATACAGATGGCGGTGTAGGTATTTCCATGTTTATAGAGATAGCGGTGTAGATATTTCCATGTGCAAAGAGATAGCTGTGTAGATATTTCCATATACATGCAGATATCTGTGTAGATATTTAAATTTTCATGGAGATAGCGGTGTAGATATTTCCATGTTCAAATATATAGCTGTGTAGATATTTCCATGTTCATACACATAGCGGTGTAGATATTTCCATGTTTATACAGATAGCGGTGAAGATGTATGCATGTTTACACAGATAGCGGTGTAGATATTTCCATGTTCATACAGATAGTGGTGTAGATATTTCCATGTTCATCCAGATGGCTGTGTAGACATTTCCATTTTCATAAAGATGGCGTTGAAGATATTTCCATGTTCATACAGATAGCGGTGTAGATATTTCCATGTTCATACAGATAGCGGGTTAGATATTTCCATGTTCATACAGATGGCTGTGTAGATATATCCATGTTCATACAGATGGCGGTGAAGATATTTCCATGTTCATACAGATGGCGGTGTAGATATTTCCATGTTCCTACACATAGTGGTGTAGATATTTCCATGTTCATACCGATAGCGGTGCTGTTATTTTCATGTTTATACAGGTACCGGTGTAGATATTTCCATGTTCATACAGATAGCGGTGTAGATATTTCCATGTTTATACAGACAGCAGTGTAGATATTTCCTTGTTTATACTGAGAGCGGTGTAGTTTTCTCCTTCTTAATACAGACTCCGGCGTAGATGTTTATATGTTCATAGAGATGGCGGTGCAGATATTTCCATGTTCATACAGATAGAGGTGTAGATATTTCCATGTTCATACAGATAGCGGTGTAGATATTTCCATCTTCATACAGATAGCGTTGCTGATATTTCCATGTTTATACAGGTAACGGTGTAGATATTTCCATGTTTATACAGATAGTGGTGTAGATATCTCCATCTTAATACAGATGTTTGTGTAGATATTTATATGTTCATACAGATGGCGGTGCAGATATTCCCATGTTAATACAGATGGCGATGTAGATATTTCCATGTTCAAACAGATAGCGGTGTAGATATTTCCACCTTTATACAGATAGTGGTGAAGATGTATGCATGTCTACACAGATAGCAGTGTAGATATTTCCATGTTCATCCAGATGGCTGTGTGGATATATCCATGTTCATACAGATAGCGGTGTAGATATTTCCATGTTCATACTGATAGCGGTGTAGATATTTCAATGTTCATACAGATGGCTGTGTAGATATATCCATGTTCAAACAGATAGCGGTGTAGATATTTCCATGTTCATACAGATAGTGGTGTAGATATTTCCGTGTTCATACAGATAGCGGTGTAGCTATTTCCATGTTCATACAGATAGCGGTGTAGATATTTCCATGTTCAAAGAGATAGCGGTGTAGATATTTCCATGTTCATACAGATAGCTGTGCTCATATTTCCATGTTTATACAGGTAGCGGTGTAGATATTTCCATGTTTATACAGATAGTGGTGTAGATATTTCCATGTTTATACAGATAGCGGTGTAGATATTTCCAAGTTTATACAGATAGATGTGTAGATATCTCCATCTTAATACAGATGGCGGTGTAGATATTTATATGTTCATACAGATGGCGGTGCAGATATTTCCATGTTCATACAGATGGCGGTGCAGATATTTCCATGTTCATACAGATGGCGGTGTAGATATTTCCATGATTATAGAGATAGCAGTGTAGTTATTTCCATGTGTAAAGAGATAGCTTTGTACATATTTCCATGTATATGCAGATAGCTGTGTAGATATTTCCATTTTCATGCAGATAGCGGTGAAGATGTATGCATGTTTACACAGATAGCGGTGTAGATATTTCCATGTGCATACAGATAGCGGTGTAGTTATTTCCATGTTCATCCAGATGGCTGTGTAGATATATCCATGTTCATACAGATGGCGGTGAAGATATTTCCATGTTCACACAGATAGCGGTGTAGATATTTCCATGTTCATACAGATAGCGGTGTTGTTATTTCCATGTTCATACAGATAGCGGTGTAGATATTTCCATGTTTATACAGATAGCGGTGTAGATATCTCCTTCTTTATACAGATGGCGGTGGAGATATTTATATGTTCATACAGATGGCGGTGCAGATATTTCCATGTTCATACAGATGGCGGTGTAGGTATTTCCATGTTTATAGAGATAGCGGTGTAGATATTTCCATGTGCAAAGAGATAGCTGTGTAGATATTTCCATATACATGCAGATATCTGTGTAGATATTTAAATTTTCATGGAGATAGCGGTGTAGATATTTCCATGTTCAAATATATAGCTGTGTAGATATTTCCATGTTCATACACATAGCGGTGTAGATATTTCCATGTTTATACAGATAGCGGTGAAGATGTATGCATGTTTACACAGATAGCGGTGTAGATATTTCCATGTTCATACAGATAGTGGTGTAGATATTTCCATGTTCATCCAGATGGCTGTGTAGACATTTCCATTTTCATAAAGATGGCTTTGAAGATATTTCCATGTTCATACAGATAGCGGTGTAGATATTTCCATGTTCATACAGATAGCAGGTTAGATATTTCCATGTTCATACAGATGGCTGTGTAGATATATCCATGTTCATACAGATGGCGGTGAAGATATTTCCATGTTCATACAGATGGCGGTGTAGATATTTCCATGTTCCTACACATAGTGGTGTAGATATTTCCATGTTCATACCGATAGCGGTGCTGTTATTTTTATGTTTATACAGGTACCGGTGTAGATATTTCCATGTTCATACAGATAGCGGTGTAGATATTTCCAAGTTTATACAGACAGCAGTGTAGATATTTCCTTGTTTATACTGAGAGCGGTGTAGTTTTCTCCTTCTTAATACAGACTCAGGCGTAGATGTTTATATGTTCATAGAGATGGCGGTGCAGATATTTCCATGTTCATACAGATAGAGGTGTAGATATTTCCATGTTCATACAGATAGCGGTGTAGATATTTCCATGTTCATACAGATAGAGGTGTAGATATTTCCATGTTCATACAGATAGCGGTGTAGATATTTCCATGTTCATACAGATAGCTGTGCTGATATTTCCATGTTTATACAGGTAGCGGTGTAGATATATCCATGTTTATACAGATAGCGGTGTAGATATCTCCATCTTAATAGAGATGGCGGTGTAGATATTTATATGTTCATACAGATGGCGGTGCAGATATTCCCATGTTAATACAGATGGCGGTGTAGATATTTCCATGCTCATACAGATAGCGGTGTAGTTTTTTCCATGTGTAAAGAGATAGCTGTGTAGATATTTCCATGTATATGCAGATAGCTGTGTAGATATTTCCATTTTCATGCAGATAGCGGTGTATATATTTCCATGTACAAACAGATAGCGGTGTAGATGTTTCCATGTTTATACAGATATCGGTGAAGACGTATGCATGTCTACACAGATAGCAGTGTAGATATTTCCATGTTCATCCAGATGGCTGTGTAGATATATCCATGTTCATACAGATATCGGTGTAGATATTTCCATGTTCATACAGATAGCGGTGTAGATATTTCCATGTTCATCCAGATGGCTGTGTAGATATATCCATGTTCATACAGATGGCGGTGAAGATATTTCCATGTTCATACAGATAGCGGTGTAGATATTTCCATGTTCATACAGATAGCGGTGTAGATATTTCCATGTTCATACAGATAGCGGTGTAGATATTTCCATGTTTATACAGATAGCGGTGTAGATATCTCCTTCTTTATACAGATGGCGGTGGAGATATTTATATGTTCATACAGATGGCGGTGCAGATATTTCCATGTTCATACAGATGGCGGTGTAGATATTTCCATGTTTATAGAGATATCGGTGTAGATATTTCCATGTGCAAAGAGATAGCTGTGTAGATATTTCCATGTATATGCAGATATCTGTGTAGATATTTCCATTTTCATGCAGATAGCGGTGTAGATATTTCCATGTTCAAATAGATAGCTGTGTAGATATTTCCATGTTCATACAGATAGCGGTGTAGTTATTTCCATGTTTATACAGATAGCGGTGAAGATGTATGCATGTTTACACAGATAGCGGTGTAGATATTTCCATGTTCATACAGATAGCGGTGTAGATATTTCCATGTTCATCCAGATGGCTGTGTAGACATGTCCATTTTCATACAGATGGCGTTGAAGATATTTCCATGTTCATACAGATAGCGGTGTAGATATTTCCATGTTCATACAGATAGCGGGTTAGATATTTCCATGTTCATACAGATGGCTGTGTAGATATATCCATGTTCATACAGATGGCGGTGAAGATATTTCCATGTTCATACAGATGGCGGTGTAGATATTTCCATGTTCCTACACATAGCGGTGTAGATATTTCCATGTTCATACCGATAGCGGTGCTGTTATTTTCATGTTTATACAGGTACCGGTGTAGATATTTCCATGTTCATACAGATAGCGGTGTAGATATTTCCATGTTTATACAGACAGCAGTGTAGATATTTATTTGTTTATACTGAGAGCGGTGTAGTTTTCTCCTTCTTAATACAGACTCCGGCGTAGATGTTTATATGTTCATACAGATGGCGGTGCAGATATTTCCATGTTCATACAGATAGAGGTGTAGATATTTCCATGTTCATACAGATAGCGGTGTAGATATTTCCATGTTCATACAGATAGAGGTGTAGATAATTCCATGTTCATACAGATAGCGGTGTAGATATTTCCATGTTCATACAGATAGCTGTGCTGATATTTCCATGTTTATACAGGTAGCGGTGTAGATATATTAATGTTTATACAGATAGCGGTGTAGATATCTCCATCTTAATAGAGATGGCGGTGTAGATATTTATATGTTCATACAGATGGCGGTGCAGATATTCCCATGTTAATACAGATGGCGGTGTAGATATTTCCATGCTCATACAGATAGCGGTGTAGTTTTTTCCATGTGTAAAGAGATAGCTGTGTAGATATTTCCATGTATATGCAGATAGCTGTGTAGATATTTCCATTTTCATGCAGATAGCGGTGTATATATTTCCATGTTCATACAGATAGCGGTGTAGATATTTCCATGTTCATACAGATAGCGGTGTAGATATTTCCATGTTCATCCAGATGGCTGTGTAGATATATCCATGTTCATACAGATGGCTGTGTAGATATATCCATGTTCATACAGATATCGGTGTAGATATTTCCATGTTCATACAGATAGCGGTGTAGATATTTCCATGTTCATCCAGATGGCTGTGTAGATATATCCATGTTCATACAGATAGCGGTGTAGATATTTCCATGTTTATACAGATAGCGGTGAAGATGTATGCATGTTTACACAGATAGCGGTGTAGATATTTCTATGTTCATACAGATAGCGGTGTAGATATTTCCATGTTCATCCAGATGGCTGTGTAGACATATCCATTTTCATACAGATGGCGTTGAAGATATTTCCATGTTCATACAGATAGCGGTGTAGATATTTCCATGTTCATACAGATAGCGGGTTAGATATTTCCATGTTCATACAGATGGCTGTGTAGATATATCCATGTTCATGCAGATGGCGGTGAAGATATTTCCATGTTCATACAGATGGCGGTGTAGATATTTCCATGTTCATACCGATAGCGGTGCTGTTATTTCCATGTTTATACAGGTAGCGGTGTAGATATTTCCATGTTCATACAGATAGCGGTGTAGATATTTCCATGTTTATACAGACAGCAGTGTAGATATTTCCTTGTTTATACAGATAGCGGTGTAGATTTCTCCTTCTTAATACAGACGGCGGTGTAGATGTTTATATGTTCATACAGATGGCGGTGCAGATATTTCCATGTTCATACAGATAGAGGTGTAGATATTTCCATGTTCATACAGATAGCGGTGTAGATATATCCATGTTCATACAGATAGAGGTGTAGTTATTTCCATGTTCATTCAGATAGCGGTGTAGATATTTCCATGTTCATACAGATAGCGGTGCTGATATTTCCATGTTTATACAGGTAGCGGTGTAGATATTTCCATGTTTATACAGATAGCGGTGTAGATATCTCCATCTTAATAGAGATGGCGGTGTAGATATTTCCATCCTCATACAGATAGCAGTGTAGTTTTTTCCATGTAAAGAGATAGCTGTGTAGATATTTCCATTTTCATGCAGATAGCGGTGTATATATTTCCATGTTCAAACAGATAGCGGTGTAGATATTTCCATGTTTATACAGATAGCGGTGAAGATGTATGCATGTCTACACAGATAGCAGTGTAGATATTTCCATGTTCATCCAGATGGCTGTGTAGATATATCCATGTTCATACAGATAGCGGTGTAGATATTTCCATGTTCATACAGATAGCGGTGTAGATATTTCCATGTTCATCCAGATGGCTGTATATATATATCAATGTTCATACAGATAGCGGTGTAGATATTTCAATGTTCATACAGATAGTGGTGTAGATATTTCCATGTTCAAGGAGATAGCGGTGTAGATATTTCCATGTTCAAGGAGATAGCGGTGTAGATATTTCCATGTTCATACAGATAGCTGTGCTGATATTTCCATATTTATACAGGTAGCAGTGTAGGTATTTCCATGTTTATACAGATAGTGGTGTAGATATTTCCATGTTTATACAGATAGCGGTGTAGATATTTCCAAGTTTATACAGAGAGATGTGTAGATATCTCCATCTTAATACAGATGGTGGTGTAGATATTTATATGTTCATACAGATGGCGGTGCAGATATTTCCGTGTTCATATAGATGGCCGTGTAGATATTTCCATGTTTATAGAGATAGTGGTGTAGTTATTTCCATGTGCAAAGAGATAGCTTTGTAGATATTTCCATGTGTATGCAGACTGCTGTGTAGATATTTCCATTTTCATGCGGATAGCTGTGTAGATATTTCCATGTTCAAACAGATAGCGGTGTAGATATTTCCATGTTCATACAGATAGCGGTGTAGATATTTCCATGTTTATACAGATAGCGGTGAAGATGTATGCATGTTTACAAGGATAGCAGTGTAGATATTTCCATGTTCATCCAGATGGCTGTGTAGATATTTCCATTTTCATCCAGATGGCTGTGTAGATATATCCATGTTCATACAGATGGCAGTGAAGATATTTCCATGTTCACACAGATGGCGGTGTAGATATTTCCATGTTCCTACACATAGCGGTGTAGATATTTCCATGTTCATACCTATAGCGGTGCTGTTATTTCCATGTTTATACAGGTAGCGGTGTAGATATTTCCATGTTCATACAGATAGCGGTGTAGATATTTTCATGTTTATACAGACAGCAGGGTAGATATTTCCTTGTTTATACAGATAGCGGTGTAGATAACTCCTTCTTAATACAGACGGCGGTGTAGATGTTTATAGGTTCATACAGATGGCGGTGCAGATATTTCCATGTTCATACAGATGGCGGTGTAGATATTTCCATGTTTATAGGGATAGCGGTGTGGATATCTCCTTCTTAATACAGATGGCGGTGTAGATGTTTATATGTTCATACAGATGGCGGTGCAGATATTTCCATGTTCATACAGATAGCTGTGTAGATATTTCCATGTATATGCAGATAGCTGTGTAGATATTTCCATTTTCATGCAGATAGCGGTGCAGATATTTCCATGTTCATACAGATAGCTGTGTAGATATTTCCATGTATATGCAGATAGCTGTGTAGATATTTCCATTTTCATGCAGATAGCGGTGTAGATATTTCCATGTTCAAACAGATAGCGGTGTAGATATTTCCATGTTCATACAGATAGCGATGTAGATATTTCCATGTTCATACAGATAGATGTGTAGATATTTCCATGTTCATACAGATAGCGGTGTAGATATTTCCAAGTTTATACAGATAGATGTGTAGATATTTCCATTTTCATGCGGATAGCGGTGTAGATATTTCCATGTTCAAACAGATAGCGGTGTAGATATTTCCATGTTCATACAGATAGCGGTGTAGATATTTCCATGTTTATACAGATAGCGGTGAAGATGTATGCATGTTTACAAGGATAGCAGTGTAGATATTTCCATGTTCATACAGATAGCGGTGTAGATATTTCCATGTTCATCCAGATGGCTGTGTAGATATATCCATGTTCATACAAAAGGCAGTGAACATATTTCCATGTTCATACAGATAGCGGTGTAGATATTTCCATGTTCATACAGATAGCGGTGTAGATATTTCCGTGTTCATACCGATAGCGGTGCTGAAATTTCCATGTTTTTACATGTAACGGTGTAGATATTTCCATGTTTACACAGATAGCGGTGTAGATATTTCCATGTTTATACAGATTGTAGTGTAGATATTTCCATGTTTATACAGATAGCGGTGTAGATATCTCCTTCTTAATACAGATGGCGGTGTAGATATTTATATGTTCATACAGATGGCGGTGCAGATATTTCCATGTTCATACAGATGGCGGTGTAGATATTTCCATGTTCATACAGATAGCGGTGTAGTTATTTCCATGTGTAAAGAGATAGCTGTGTAGATATTTCCATGTATATGCAGATAGCTGTGTAGATATTTCCATTTTCATACAGATAGCGTTGTATATATTTCCCTGTTCAAACAGATAGCGGTGTAGATATTTCCATGTTCATACAGATAGAGGTGTAGATATTTCCATGTTCATACAGATAGTGCTGTAGATATTTCCATGTTCATACAGATAGCGGTGTAGCTATTTCCATTTTCATACAGATAGCGGTGCTGATATTTCCATGTTTTTACAGGTAGCGGTGTAGATATTTCCATGTTTATACAGATACTGATGTAGATATTTCCATGTTTATTCAGATAGCGGTGTAGATATTTCCAAGTTTATACAGATAGCGGTGTAGATATCTCCATCTTAATACAGATGGCGGTGTAGATATTTATATGTTCATACAGATGGCGGTGCAGATATTTCCATGTTCATATAGATGGCCGTGTAGATATTTCCATGTTTATAGAGATAGCGGTGTAGTTATTTCCATGTGTAAAGAGATAGCTTTGTAGATATTTCCATGTGTATGCAGATAGCTGTCTAGATATTTCCATTTTCATGCAGATAGCGGTGTAGATATTTCCATGTTCAAACAGATAGCGGTGTAGATATTTCCATGTTCATACAGATAGCGGTGTAGATATTTCCATGTTTATACAGATAGCGGTGAAGATTTATGCATGTTTACAAGGATAGCAGTGTAGATGTTTCCATGTTCATGCAGATAGCGGTGTAGATATTTCCATGTTCATTCAGATGGCGTTGTAGATATATCCATGTTCATACAGATGGCAGTGAAGATATTTCCATGTTCATACAGATAGCGGTGTAGATATTTCCATGTTCATACAGATAGCGGTGGAGATATTTCCGTGTTCATACCGATAGCGGTGCTGATATTTCCATGTTTATACAGGTAGCGATGTAGATATTTCCATGTTTGTACAGATAGCGGTGTAGATATTTCCATGTTTATACAGATAGCAGTGTAGATATTTCCATGTTTATACAGATATCAGTGTAGATATCTCCTTGTTAATGCAGATGGCAGTGTAGATATTTATATGTTCATACAGATGGCGGTGCAGATATTTCCATGTTCATACAGATGGCGGTGTAGATATTTCCATGTTCATACAGATAGCGGTGTAGTAATTTCCATGTGTAAAGAGATAGCTGTGTAGATCTTCCCATTTATATTCAGATAGCTGTGTAGATATTTCCATTTTCATGCAGATAGCGGTGTATATATTTCCCTGCTCAAACAGATAGCGGTGTAGATATTTCCATGTTCATGCAGAGAGTGGTGTAGATATTTCCATGTTCATACAGATAGCGGTGTAGCTATTTCCATGTTCATACAGATAGCGGTGTGGATATTTCCATGTTCATAGAGATAGCTGTGTAGATATTTCCATGTTCATACAGATAGCGGTGCTGATATTTCCATGTTTATACAGGTAGCAGTGTAGATATTTCCATGTTTATACAGATAGCGGTGAAGATGTATGCATGTTTACACATATAGCGGTGTACATATTTTCATGTTCATCCAGATGGCTGTGTAGATATTTCCATGTTCATACCGATAGCGGTGTAGATATTTCCATGTTCATCCAGATGTCTGTGTAGATATATCCATGTTCATACAGATAGCGGTGTAGATAATTCCATGTTCATACAGATAGTGGTGTAGATATTTCCATGTTCATACAGATAGCGGTGTAGCTATTTCCATGTTCATACAGATAGCGGTGTAGATATTTCCATGTTTATACAGATAGCGGTGAAGATGTATGCATGTTTTCAAGGATAGCAGTGTAGATGTTTCCATGTTCATGCAGATAGCGGTGCTGATATTTCCATGTTTATACAGGTAGCGGTGTAGATATTTCCATGTTTATACAGATAGCGGTGAAGATGTATGCATGTTTACACATATAGCGGTGTACATATTTTCATGTTCATCCAGATGGCTGTGTAGATATTTCCATGTTCATACAGATAGCGGTGTAGATATTTCCATGTTCATCCAGATGGCTGTGTAGATATATCCATGTTCACACAGATGGCACTGAAGATATTTCCATGTTCACACAGATAGCGGTGTAGATATTTCCATGTTCATACAGATAGCGGTGTAGATATTTCTGTGTTCATACCGATAGCGGTGCTGATATTTCCATGTTTATACAGGTAGCGGTGTAGAAATTTCCATGTTTATACAGATAGCGGTGTAGATATTTCCATGTTTATACAGATGGCAGTGTAGATATTTCCATGTTTATACAGATAGCGGTGTAGATATCTCCTTATTAATACAGATGGCAGTGTAGATATTTATATGTTCATAGAGATGGCGGTGCAGATATTTCCATGTTCATACAGATTGCGGTGTAGATATTTCCATGTTCATACAGATAGCGGTGTAGTTATTTCCATGTGTAAAGAGATAGCTGTATAGATATTTCCATGTATATGCAGATAGCTGTGTAGATATTTCCATTTTCATGCAGATAGCGGTGTATATATTTCCCTGTTCAAACAGATAGCGGTGTAGATATTTCCATGTTCATACAGATAGTGGTGTAGATATTTCCTTTTTCATACAGATAGCGGTGTAGCTATTTCCATGTTCATACAGATAGCGGTGTGGATATTTCCATGTTCATAGAGATAGCGGTGTAGATATTTCCATGTTTATACAGATAGCGGTGTAGATATCTCCATCTTAATAGAGATGGCGGTGTAGATATTTCCATGCTCATACAGATAGCGGTGTAGTTTTTTCCATGTGTAAAGAGATAGCTGTGTAGATATTTCCATTTTCATGCAGATAGCGGTGTATATATTTCCATGTTCAAACAGATAGCGGTGTAGATATTTCCATGTTTATACAGATAGCGGTGAAGATGTATGCATGTCTACACAGATAGCAGTGTAGATATTTCCATGTTCATCCAGATGGCTGTGTAGATATATCCATGTTCATACAGATAGCGGTGTAGATATTTCCATGTTCATACAGATAGTGGTGTAGATATTTCCATGTTCATAAAGATAGCCGTGTAGCTATTTCCATGTTCATACAGATAGCGGTGTAGATATTTCCATGTTCAAGGAGATAGCGGTGTAGATATTTCCATGTTCAAGGAGATAGCTTTGTAGATATTTCCATGTTCATACAGATAGCTGTGCTGATATTTCCATATTTATACAGGTAGCTGTGTAGATATTTCCATGTTTATACAGATAGTGGTGTAGATATTTCCATGTTTATACAGATAGCGGTGTAGATATTTCCAAGTTTATACAGATAGATGTGTAGATATCTCCATCTTAATACAGATGGTGGTGTAGATATTTATATGTTCATACAGATGGCGGTGCAGATATTTCCGTGTTCATATAGATGGCCGTGTAGATATTTCCATGTTTATAGAGATAGCGGTGTAGTTATTTCCATGTGCAAAGAGATAGCTTTGTAGATATTTCCATGTGAATGCAGACTGCTGTGTAGATATTTCCATTTTCATGCGGATAGCGGTGTAGATATTTCCATGTTCAAACAGATAGCGGTGTAGATATTTCCATGTTCATACAGATAGCGGTGTAGATATTTCCATGTTTATACAGATAGCGGTGAAGATGTATGCATGTTTACAAGGATAGCAGTGTAGATATTTCCATGTTCATACAGATAGCGGTGTAGATATTTCCATGTTCATCCAGATGGCTGTGTAGATATATCCATGTTCATACAGATGGCAGTGAAGATATTTCCATGTTCACACAGATGGCGGTGTAGATATTTCCATGTTCCTACACATAGCGGTGTAGATATTTCCATGTTCATACCGATAGCGGTGCTGTTATTTCCATGTTTATACAGGTAGCGGTGTAGATATTTCCATGTTCATACAGATAGCGGTGTAGATATTTCCATGTTTATACAGACAGCAGGGTAGATATTTCCTTGTTTATACAGATAGCGGTGTAGATAACTCCTTCTTAATACAGACGGCGGTGTAGATGTTTATATGTTCATACAGATGGCGGTGCATATATTTCCATGTTCATACAGATGGCGGTGTAGATATTTCCATGTTTATAGGGATAGCGGTGTAGATATCTCCTTCTTAATACAGATGGCGGTGTAGATGTTTATATGTTCATACAGATGGCGGTGCAGATATTTCCATGTTCATACAGATAGCTGTGTAGATATTTCCATGTATATGCAGATAGCTGTGTAGATATTTCCATTTTCATGCAGATAGCGGTGTAGATATTTCCATGTTCAAACAGATAGCGGTGTAGATATTTCCATGTTCATACAGATAGCGATGTAGATATTTCCGTGTTCATACAGATAGATGTGTAGATATTTCCATGTTCATACAGATAGCGGTGTAGATATTTCCATCTTCATACAGATAGCGTTGCTGATATTTCCATGTTTATACAGGTAACGGTGTAGATATTTCCATGTTTATACAGATAGTGGTGTAGATATCTCCATCTTAATACAGATGTTTGTGTAGATATTTATATGTTCATACAGATGGCGGTGCAGATATTCCCATGTTAATACAGATGGCGATGTAGATATTTCCATGTTCAAACAGATAGCGGTGTAGATATTTCCACCTTTATACAGATAGTGGTGAAGATGTATGCATGTCTACACAGATAGCAGTGTAGATATTTCCATGTTCATCCAGATGGCTGTGTAGATATATCCATGTTCATACAGATAGCGGTGTAGATATTTCCATGTTCATACTGATAGCGGTGTAGATATTTCAATGTTCATACAGATGGCTGTGTAGATATATCCATGTTCAAACAGATAGCGGTGTAGATATTTCCATGTTCATACAGATAGTGGTGTAGATATTTCCGTGTTCATACAGATAGCGGTGTAGCTATTTCCATGTTCATACAGATAGCGGTGTAGATATTTCCATGTTCAAAGAGATAGCGGTGTAGATATTTCCATGTTCATACAGATAGCTGTGCTCATATTTCCATGTTTATACAGGTAGCGGTGTAGATATTTCCATGTTTATACAGATAGCGGTGTAGATATTTCCAAGTTTATACAGATAGATGTGTAGATATCTCCATCTTAATACAGATGGCGGTGTAGATATTTATATGTTCATACAGATGGCGGTGCAGATATTTCCATGTTCATACAGATGGCGGTGCAGATATTTCCATGTTCATACAGATGGCGGTGTAGATATTTCCATGATTATAGAGATAGCAGTGTAGTTATTTCCATGTGTAAAGAGATAGCTTTGTAGATATTTCCATGTATATGCAGATAGCTGTGTAGATATTTCCATTTTCATGCAGATAGCGGTGAAGATGTATGCATGTTTACACAGATAGCGGTGTAGATATTTCCATGTGCATACAGATAGCGGTGTAGATATTTCCATGTTCATCCAGATGGCTGTGTAGATATATCCATGTTCATACAGATGGCGGTGAAGATATTTCCATGTTCACACAGATAGCGGTGTAGATATTTCCATGTTCATACAGATAGCGGTGTTGTTATTTCCATGTTCATACAGATAGCGGTGTAGATATTTCAATGTTTATACAGATAGCGGTGTAGATATCTCCTTCTTTATACAGATGGCGGTGGAGATATTTATATGTTCATACAGATGGCGGTGCAGATATTTCCATGTTCATACAGATGGCGGTGTAGGTATTTCCATGTTTATAGAGATAGCGGTGTAGATATTTCCATGTGCAAAGAGATAGCTGTGTAGATATTTCCATATACATTCAGATATCTGTGTAGATATTTAAATTTTCATGGAGATAGCGGTGTAGATATTTCCATGTTCAAATATATAGCTGTGTAGATATTTCCATGTTCATACACATAGCGGTGTAGATATTTCCATGTTTATACAGATAGCGGTGAAGATGTATGCATGTTTACACAGATAGCGGTGTAGATATTTCCATGTTCATACAGATAGTGGTGTAGATATTTCCATGTTCATCCAGATGGCTGTGTAGACATTTCCATTTTCATAAAGATGGCGTTGAAGATATTTCCATGTTCATACAGATAGCGGTGTAGATATTTCCATGTTCATACAGATAGCGGGTTAGATATTTCCATGTTCATACAGATGGCTGTGTAGATATATCCATGTTCATACAGATGGCGGTGAAGATATTTCCATGTTCATACAGATGGCGGTGTAGATATTTCCATGTTCCTACACATAGTGGTGTAGATATTTCCATGTTCATACCGATAGCGGTGCTGTTATTTTCATGTTTATACAGGTACCGGTGTAGATATTTCCATGTTCATACAGATAGCGGTGTAGATATTTCCATGTTTATACAGACAGCAGTGTAGATATTTCCTTGTTTATACTGAGAGCGGTGTAGTTTTCTCCTTCTTAATACAGACTCCGGCGTAGATGTTTATATGTTCATAGAGATGGCGGTGCAGATATTTCCATGTTCATACAGATAGAGGTGTAGATATTTCCATGTTCATACAGATAGCGGTGTAGATATTTCCATCTTCATACAGATAGCGTTGCTGATATTTCCATGTTTATACAGGTAACGGTGTAGATATTTCCATGTTTATACAGATAGTGGTGTAGATATCTCCATCTTAATACAGATGTTTGTGTAGATATTTATATGTTCATACAGATGGCGGTGCAGATATTCCCATGTTAATACAGATGGCGATGTAGATATTTCCATGTTCAAATAGATAGCGGTGTAGATATTTCCACCTTTATACAGATAGTGGTGAAGATGTATGCATGTCTACACAGATAGCAGTGTAGATATTTCCATGTTCATCCAGATGGCTGTGTAGATATATCCATGTTCATACAGATAGCGGTGTAGATATTTCCATGTTCATACTGATAGCGGTGTAGATATTTCAATGTTCATACAGATGGCTGTGTAGATATATCCATGTTCAAACAGATAGCGGTGTAGATATTTCCATGTTCATACAGATAGTGGTGTAGATATTTCCGTGTTCATACAGATAGCGGTGTAGCTATTTCCATGTTCATACAGATAGCGGTGTAGATATTTCCATGTTCAAAGAGATAGCGGTGTAGATATTTCCATGTTCATACAGATAGCTGTGCTCATATTTCCATGTTTATACAGGTAGCGGTGTAGATATTTCCATGTTTATACAGATAGTGGTGTAGATATTTCCATGTTTATACAGATAGCGGTGTAGATATTTCCAAGTTTATACAGATAGATGTGTAGATATCTCCATCTTAATACAGATGGCGGTGTAGATATTTATATGTTCATACAGATGGCGGTGCAGATATTTCCATGTTCATACAGATGGCGGTGCAGATATTTCCATGTTCATACAGATGGCGGTGTAGATATTTCCATGATTATAGAGATAGCAGTGTAGTTATTTCCATGTGTAAAGAGATAGCTTTGTAGATATTTCCATGTATATGCAGATAACTGTGTAGATATTTCCATTTTCATGCAGATAGCGGTGAAGATGTATGCATGTTTACACAGATAGCGGTGTAGATATTTCCATGTGCATACAGATAGCGGTGTAGATATTTCCATGTTCATCCAGATGGCTGTGTAGATATATCCATGTTCATACAGATGGCGGTGAAGATATTTCCATGTTCACACAGATAGCGGTGTAGATATTTCCATGTTCATACAGATAGCGGTGTTGTTATTTCCATGTTCATACAGATAGCGGTGTAGATATTTCCATGTTTATACAGATAGCGGTGTAGATATCTCCTTCTTTATACAGATGGCGGTGGAGATATTTATATGTTCATACAGATGGCGGTGCAGATATTTCCATGTTCATACAGATGGCGGTGTAGGTATTTCCATGTTTATAGAGATAGCGGTGTAGATATTTCCATGTGCAAAGAGATAGCTGTGTAGATATTTCCATATACATGCAGATATCTGTGTAGATATTTAAATTTTCATGGAGATAGCGGTGTAGATATTTCCATGTTCAAATATATAGCTGTGTAGATATTTCCATGTTCATACACATAGCGGTGTAGATATTTCCATGTTTATACAGATAGCGGTGAAGATGTATGCATGTTTACACAGATAGCGGTGTAGATATTTCCATGTTCATACAGATAGTGGTGTAGATATTTCCATGTTCATCCAGATGGCTGTGTAGACATTTCCATTTTCATAAAGATGGCGTTGAAGATATTTCCATGTTCATACAGATAGCGGTGTAGATATTTCCATGTTCATACAGATAGCGGGTTAGATATTTCCATGTTCATACAGATGGCTGTGTAGATATATCCATGTTCATACAGATGGCGGTGAAGATATTTCCATGTTCATACAGATGGCGGTGTAGATATTTCCATGTTCCTACACATAGTGGTGTAGATATTTCCATGTTCATACCGATAGCGGTGCTGTTATTTTCATGTTTATACAGGTACCGGTGTAGATATTTCCATGTTCATACAGATAGCGGTGTAGATATTTCCATGTTTATACAGACAGCAGTGTAGATATTTCCTTGTTTATACTGAGAGCGGTGTAGTTTTCTCCTTCTTAATACAGACTCCGGCGTAGATGTTTATATGTTCATAGAGATGGCGGTGCAGATATTTCCATGTTCATACAGATAGAGGTGTAGATATTTCCATGTTCATACAGATAGCGGTGTAGATATTTCCATGTTCATACAGATAGAGGTGTAGATATTTCCATGTTCATACAGATAGCGGTGTAGATATTTCCATGTTCATACAGATAGCTGTGCTGATATTTCCATGTTTATACAGGTAGCCGTGTAGATATATCCATGTTTATACAGATAGCGGTGTAGATATCTCCATCTTAATAGAGATGGCGGTGTAGATATTTATATGTTCATACAGATGGCGGTGCAGATATTCCCATGTTAATACAGATGGCGGTGTAGATATTTCCATGCTCATACAGATAGCGGTGTAGTTTTTTCCATGTGTAAAGAGATAGCTGTGTAGATATTTCCATGTATATGCAGATAGCTGTGTAGATATTTCCATTTTCATGCAGATAGCGGTGTATATATTTCCATGTACAAACAGATAGCGGTGTAGATATTTCCATGTTTATACAGATATCGGTGAAGACGTATGCATGTCTACACAGATAGCAGTGTAGATATTTCCATGTTCATCCAGATGGCTGTGTAGATATATCCATGTTCATACAGATATCGGTGTAGATATTTCCATGTTCATACAGATAGCGGTGTAGATATTTCCATGTTCATCCAGATGGCTGTGTAGATATATCCATGTTCATACAGATGGCGGTGAAGATATTTCCATGTTCATACAGATAGCGGTGTAGATATTTCCATGTTCATACAGATAGCGGTGTAGATATTTCCATGTTCATACAGATAGCGGTGTAGATATTTCCATGTTTATACAGATAGCGGTGTAGATATCTCCTTCTTTATACAGATGGCGGTGGAGATATTTATATGTTCATACAGATGGCGGTGCAGATATTTCCATGTTCATACAGATGGCGGTGTAGATATTTCCATGTTTATAGAGATAGCGGTGTAGATATTTCCATGTGCAAAGAGATAGCTGTGTAGATATTTCCATGTATATGCAGATATCTGTGTAGATATTTCCATTTTCATGCAGATAGCGGTGTAGATATTTCCATGTTCAAATAGATAGCTGTGTAGATATTTCCATGTTCATACAGATAGCGGTGTAGTTATTTCCATGTTTATACAGATAGCGGTGAAGATGTATGCATTTTTACACAGATAGCGGTGTAGATATTTCCATGTTCATACAGATAGCGGTGTAGATATTTCCATGTTCATCCAGATGGCTGTGTAGACATGTCCATTTTCATACAGATGGCGTTGAAGATATTTCCATGTTCATACAGATAGCGGTGTAGATATTTCCATGTTCATACAGATAGTGGGTTAGATATTTCCATGTTCATACAGATGGCTGTGTAGATATATCCATGTTCATACAGATGGCGGTGAAGATATTTCCATGTTCATACAGATGGCGGTGTAGATATTTCCATGTTCCTACACATAGCGGTGTAGATATTTCCATGTTCATACCGATAGCGGTGCTGTTATTTTCATGTTTATACAGGTACCGGTGTAGATATTTCCATGTTCATACAGATAGCGGTGTAGATATTTCCATGTTTATACAGACAGCAGTGTAGATATTTATTTGTTTATACTGAGAGCGGTGTAGTTTTCTCCTTCTTAATACAGACTCCGGCATAGATGTTTATATGTTCATACAGATGGCGGTGCAGATATTTCCATGTTCATACAGATAGAGGTGTAGATATTTCCATGTTCATACAGATAGCGGTGTAGATATTTCCATGTTCATACAGATAGAGGTGTAGATATTTCCATGTTCATACAGATAGCGGTGTAGATATTTCCATGTTCATACAGATAGCTGTGCTGATATTTCCATGTTTATACAGGTAGCGGTGTAGATATATTAATGTTTATACAGATAGCGGTGTAGATATCTCCATCTTAATAGAGATGGCGGTGTAGATATTTATATGTTCATACAGATGGCGGTGCAGATATTCCCATGTTAATACAGATGGCGGTGTAGATATTTCCATGCTCATACAGATAGCGGTGTAGTTTTTTCCATGTGTAAAGAGATAGCTGTGTAGATATTTCCATGTATATGCAGATCGCTGTGTAGATATTTCCATTTTCATGCAGATAGCGGTGTATATATTTCCATGTTCATACAGATAGCGGTGTAGATATTTCCATGTTCATACAGATAGCGGTGTAGATATTTCCATGTTCATCCAGATGGCTGTGTAGATATATCCATGTTCATACAGATGGCTGTGTAGATATATCCATGTTCATACAGATATCGGTGTAGATATTTCCATGTTCATACAGATAGCGGTGTAGATATTTCCATGTTCATCCAGATGGCTGTGTAGATATATCCATGTTCATACAGATAGCGGTGTAGATATTTCCATGTTTATACAGATAGCGGTGAAGATGTATGCATATTTACACAGATAGCGGTGTAGATATTTCTATGTTCATACAGATAGCGGTGTAGATATTTCCATGTTCATCCAGATGGCTGTGTAGACATATCCATTTTCATACAGATGGCGTTGAAGATATTTCCATGTTCATACAGATAGCGGTGTAGATATTTCCATGTTCATACAGATAGCGGGTTAGATATTTCCATGTTCATACAGATGGCTGTGTAGATATATCCATGTTCATGCAGATGGCGGTGAAGATATTTCCATGTTCATACAGATGGCGGTGTAGATATTTCCATGTTCATACCGATAGCGGTGCTGTTATTTCCATGTTTATACAGGTAGTGGTGTAGATATTTCCATGTTCATACAGATAGCGGTGTAGATATTTCCATGTTTATACAGACAGCAGTGTAGATATTTCCTTGTTTATACAGATAGCGGTGTAGATTTCTCCTTCTTAATACAGACGGCGGTGTAGATGTTTATATGTTCATACAGATGGCGGTGCAGATATTTCCATGTTCATACAGATAGAGGTGTAGATATTTCCATGTTCATACAGATAGCGGTGTAGATATATCCATGTTCATACAGATATAGGTGTAGTTATTTCCATGTTCATTCAGATAGCGGTGTAGATATTTCCATGTTCATACAGATAGCGGTGCTGATATTTCCATGTTTATACAGGTAGCGGTGTAGATATTTCCATGTTTATACAGATAGCGGTGTAGATATCTCCATCTTAATAGAGATGGCGGTGTAGATATTTCCATCCTCATACAGATAGCAGTGTAGTTTTTTCCATGTAAAGAGATAGCTGTGTAGATATTTCCATTTTCATGCAGATAGCGGTGTATATATTTCCATGTTCAAACAGATAGCGGTGTAGATATTTCCATGTTTATACAGATAGCGGTGAAGATGTATGCATGTCTACACAGATAGCAGTGTAGATATTTCCATGTTCATCCAGATGGCTGTGTAGATATATCCATGTTCATACAGATAGCGGTGTAGATATTTCCATGTTCATACAGATAGCGGTGTAGATATTTCCATGTTCATCCAGATGGCTGTATATATATATCAATGTTCATACAGATAGCGGTGTAGATATTTCCATGTTCATACAGATAGTGGTGTAGATATTTCCATGTTCAAGGAGATAGCGGTGTAGATATTTCCATGTTCAAGGAGATAGCGGTGTAGATATTTCCATGTTCATACAGATAGCTGTGCTGCTATTTCCATATTTATACAGGTAGCAGTGTAGATATTTCCATGTTTATACAGATAGTGGTGTAGATATTTCCATGTTTATACAGATAGCGGTGTAGATATTTCCAAGTTTATACAGAGAGATGTGTAGATATCTCCATCTTAATACAGATGGTGGTGTAGATATTTATATGTTCATACAGATGGCGGTGCAGATATTTCCGTGTTCATATAGATGGCCGTGTAGTTATTTCCATGTTTATAGAGATAGCGGTGTAGTTATTTCCATGTGCAAAGAGATAGCTTTGTAGATATTTCCATGTGTATGCAGACTGCTGTGTAGATATTTCCATTTTCATGCGGATAGCTGTGTAGATATTTCCATGTTCAAACAGATAGCGGTGTAGATATTTCCATGTTCATACAGATAGCGGTGTAGATATTTCCATGTTTATACAGATAGCGGTGAAGATGTATGCATGTTTACAAGGATAGCAGTGTAGATATTTCCATGTTCATCCAGATGGCTGTGTAGATATTTCCATTTTCATCCAGATGGCTGTGTAGATATATCCATGTTCATACAGATGGCAGTGAAGATATTTCCATGTTCACACAGATGGCGGTGTAGATATTTCCATGTTCCTACACATAGCGGTGTAGATATTTCCATGTTCATACCTATAGCGGTGCTGTTATTTCCATGTTTATACAGGTAGCGGTGTAGATATTTCCATGTTCATACAGATAGCGGTGTAGATATTTTCATGTTTATACAGACAGCAGGGTAGATATTTCCTTGTTTATACAGATAGCGGTGTAGATAACTCCTTCTTAATACAGACGGCGGTGTAGATGTTTATAGGTTCATACAGATGGCGGTGCAGATATTTCCATGTTCATACAGATGGCGGTGTAGATATTTCCATGTTTATAGGGATAGCGGTGTGGATATCTCCTTCTTAATACAGATGGCGGTGTAGATGTTTATATGTTCATACAGATGGCGGTGCAGATATTTCCATGTTCATACAGATAGCTGTGTAGATATTTCCATGTATATGCAGATAGCTGTGTAGATATTTCCATTTTCATGCAGATAGCGGTGTAGATATTTCCATGTTCAAACAGATAGCGGTGTAGATATTTCCATGTTCATACAGATAGCGATGTAGATATTTCCATGTTCATACAGAGAGATGTGTAGATATTTCCATGTTCATACAGATAGCGGTGTAGATATTTCCAAGTTTATACAGATAGATGTGTAGATATTTCCATTTTCATGCGGATAGCGGTGTAGATATTTCCATGTTCAAACAGATAGCGGTGTAGATATTTCCATGTTCATACAGATAGCGGTGTAGATATTTCCATGTTTATACAGACAGCGGTGAAGATGTATGCATGTTTACAAGGATAGCAGTGTAGATATTTCCATGTTCATACAGATAGCGGTGTAGATATTTCCATGTTCATCCAGATGGCTGTGTAGATATATCCATGTTCATACAAAAGGCAGTGAACATATTTCCATGTTCATACAGATAGCGGTGTAGATATTTCCATGTTCATACAGATAGCGGTGTAGATATTTCCGTGTTCATACCGATAGCGGTGCTGAAATTTCCATGTTTTTACATGTAACGGTGTAGATATTTCCATGTTTACACAGATAGCGGTGTAGATATTTCCATGTTTATACAGATTGTAGTGTAGATATTTCCATGTTTATACAGATAGCGGTGTAGATATCTCCTTCTTAATACAGATGGCGGTGTAGATATTTATATGTTCATACAGATGGCGGTGCAGATATTTCCATGTTCATACAGATGGCGGTGTAGATATTTCCATGTTCATACAGATAGCGGTGTAGTTATTTCCATGTGTAAAGAGATAGCTGTGTAGATATTTCCATGTATATGCAGATAGCTGTGTAGATATTTCCATTTTCATACAGATAGCGTTGTATATATTTCCCTGTTCAAACAGATAGCGGTGTAGATATTTCCATGTTCATACAGATAGAGGTGTAGATATTTCCATGTTCATACAGATAGTGCTGTAGATATTTCCATGTTCATACAGATAGCGGTGTAGCTATTTCCATGTTCATACAGATAGCGGTGCTGATATTTCCATGTTTTTACAGGTAGCGGTGTAGATATTTCCATGTTTATACAGATACTGATGTAGATATTTCCATGTTTATTCAGATAGCGGTGTAGATATTTCCAAGTTTATACAGATAGCGGTGTAGATATCTCCATCTTAATACAGATGGCGGTGTAGATATTTATATGTTCATACAGATGGCGGTGCAGATATTTCCATGTTCATATAGATGGCCGTGTAGATATTTCCATGTTTATAGAGATAGCGGTGTAGTTATTTCCATGTGTAAAGAGATAGCTTTGTAGATATTTCCATGTGTATGCAGATAGCTGTCTAGATATTTCCATTTTCATGCAGATAGCGGTGTAGATATTTCCATGTTCAAACAGATAGCGGTGTAGATATTTCCATGTTCATACAGATAGCGGTGTAGATATTTCCATGTTTATACAGATAGCGGTGAAGATTTATGCATGTTTACAAGGATAGCAGTGTAGATGTTTCCATGTTCATGCAGATAGCGGTGTAGATATTTCCATGTTCATTCAGATGGCATTGTAGATATATCCATGTTCATACAGATGGCAGTGAAGATATTTCCATGTTCATACAGATAGCGGTGTAGATATTTCCATGTTCATACAGATAGCGGTGGAGATATTTCCGTGTTCATACCGATAGCGGTGCTGATATTTCCATGTTTATACAGGTAGCGATGTAGATATTTCCATGTTTGTACAGATAGCGGTGTAGATATTTCCATGTTTATACAGATAGCAGTGTAGATATTTCCATGTTTATACAGATATCAGTGTAGATATCTCCTTGTTAATGCAGATGGCGGTGTAGATATTTATATGTTCATACAGATGGCGGTGCAGATATTTCCATGTTCATACAGATGGCGGTGTAGATATTTCCATGTTCATACAGATAGCGGTGTAGTAATTTCCATGTGTAAAGAGATAGCTGTGTAGATCTTCCCATGTATATTCAGATAGCTGTGTAGATATTTCCATTTTCATGCAGATAGCGGTGTATATATTTCCCTGTTCAAACAGATAGCGGTGTAGATATTTCCATGTTCATGCAGAGAGTGGTGTAGATATTTCCATGTTCATACAGATAGCGGTGTAGCTATTTCCATGTTCATACAGATAGCGGTGTGGATATTTCCATGTTCATAGAGATAGCTGTGTAGATATTTCCATGTTCATACAGATAGCGGTGCTGATATTTCCATGTTTATACAGGTAGCAGTGTAGATATTTCCATGTTTATACAGATAGCGGTGAAGATGTATGCATGTTTACACATATAGCGGTGTACATATTTTCATGTTCATCCAGATGGCTGTGTAGATATTTCCATGTTCATACCGATAGCGGTGTAGATATTTCCATGTTCATCCAGATGTCTGTGTAGATATATCCATGTTCATACAGATAGCGGTGTAGATAATTCCATGTTCATACAGATAGTGGTGTAGATATTTCCATGTTCATACAGATAGCGGTGTAGCTATTTCCATGTTCATACAGATAGCGGTGTAGATATTTCCATGTTTATACAGATAGCGGTGAAGATGTATGCATGTTTTCAAGGATAGCAGTGTAGATGTTTCCATGTTCATGCAGATAGCGGTGCTGATATTTCCATGTTTATACAGGTAGCGGTGTAGATATTTCCATGTTTATACAGATAGCGGTGAAGATGTATGCATGTTTACACATATAGCGGTGTACATATTTTCATGTTCATCCAGATGGCTGTGTAGATATTTCCATGTTCATACAGATAGCGGTGTAGATATTTCCATGTTCATCCAGATGGCTGTGTAGATATATCCATGTTCACACAGATGGCACTGAAGATATTTCCATGTTCACACAGATAGCGGTGTAGATATTTCCATGTTCATACAGATAGCGGTGTAGATATTTCCGTGTTCATACCGATAGCGGTGCTGATATTTCCATGTTTATACAGGTAGCGGTGTAGAAATTTCCATGTTTATACAGATAGCGGTGTAGATATTTCCATGTTTATACAGATGGCAGTGTAGATATTTCCATGTTTATACAGATAGCGGTGTAGATATCTCCTTATTAATACAGATGGCAGTGTAGATATTTATATGTTCATAGAGATGGCGGTGCAGATATTTCCATGTTCATACAGATTGCGGTGTAGATATTTCCATGTTCATACAGATAGCGGTGTAGTTATTTCCATGTGTAAAGAGATAGCTGTATAGATATTTCCATGTATATGCAGATAGCTGTGTAGATATTTCCATTTTCATGCAGATAGCAGTGTATATATTTCCCTGTTCAAACAGATAGCGGTGTAGATATTTCCATGTTCATACAGATAGTGGTGTAGATATTTCCTTTTTCATACAGATAGCGGTGTAGCTATTTCCATGTTCATACAGATAGCGGTGTGGATATTTCCATGTTCATAGAGATAGCGGTGTAGATATTTCCATGTTCATACAGATAGCGGTGCTGATATTTCCATGTTTATACAGGTAGCGGTGTAGATATTTCCATGTTTATACAGATAGCGGTGAAGATGTATGCATGTTTACACATATAGCGGTGTATATATTTTCATGTTCATCCACATGGCTGTGTAGATATTTCCATGTTCATACCGATAGCGGTGTAGATATTTCCATGTTCATCCAGATGGCTGTGTAGATATATCCATGTTCATACAGATGGCAGTGAAGATATTTCCATGTTCATACAGATAGCGGTGTAGATATTTCCATGTTCATACAGATAGCGGTTTAGATATTTCCGTGTTCATACCGATAACGGTGCTGTTAGTTCCATGTTTATACAGGTAGCGGTGTAGATATTTCCATGTTTATACAGATAGCGGTGTAGATATTTCCATGTTTATACAGATAGCAGTGTAGATATTTCCATGTTTATACAGATAGCGGTGAAGATATCTCTTTCTTAATACAGAGGGCAGTGTAGATATTTATATGTTCATAGAGATGGCGGTGCAGATATTTCCATGTTCAGACAGGTGGCGGTGTAGATATTTCAATGTTCATACAGATAGCGGTGTAGTAATTTCCATGTGTAAAGAGATAGCTGTATAGATATTTCCATGTATATGCAGATAGCTGTTTAGATATTTCCATTTTCATGCAGATAGCGGTGTATATATTTCCCTGTTCAAACAGATAACGGTGTAGATATTTCCATGTTCATACAGATAGTGGTGTAGATATTTCCATGTTCATACAGATAGCGGTGTAGATATTTCCATGTTCATCCAGATGGCTGTGTAGATATATCCATGTTCATACATATAGCGGTGTAGATAATTCCATGTTCATACAGATAGTGGTGTAGATATTTCCATGTTCATACAGATAGCGGTGTAGCTATTTCCATGTTCATACAGATAGCGGTGTACATATTTCCATGTTTATACAGATAGCGGTGAAGATGTATGCATGTTTACAAGGATAGCAGTGTAGATGTTTCCATGTTCATGCAGATAGCTGTGTAGATATTTCCATGTTCATCCAGATGGCATTGTAGATATATCCATGTTCATACAGATGGCAGTGAAGATATTTCCATGTTCATACAGAGAGTGGTGTAGATATTTCCATGTTCATACAGATAGCGGTGGAGATATTTCTGTGTTCAGACCGTTAGCGGTGCTGATATTTCCATGTTTATACAGGTAGCGATGTAGATATTTCCATGTTTGTACAGATAGCGGTGTAGATATTTCCATGTTTATACAGATAGCAGTCTAGATATTTCCATGTTTATACAGATATCGGTGTAGATATCTCCTTCTTAATGCAGATGGCGGTGTAGATATTTATATGTTCATACAGATGGCGGTGCAGATATTTCCATGTTCATACAGATGGCGGTGTAGATATTTCCATGTTCATACAGATAGCGGTGTAGTTATTTCCATGTGTAAAGAGATAGCTGTGTAGATATTCCCATGTATATTCAGATAGCTGTGTAGATATTTCCATTTTCATGCAGATAGCGGTGTATATATTTCCCTGTTCAAACAGATAGCGGTGTAGATATTTCCTTGTTCATACAGATAGTGGTGTAGATATTTCCATGTTCATACAGATAGCGGTGTAGCTATTTCCATGTTCATACAGATAGCGGTGTGGATATTTCCATGTTCATATAGACAGCGGGGTAGATATTTCCATGTTCATACAGATAGCGGTGTAGATATTTCCATGTTCATACAGATGGCTGTGTAGATATTTCCATGTTTATACAGATGGCAGTGAAGATATTTCCATGTTCATACAGATAGCGGTGTAGATATTTCCATGTTCATACAGATAGCGGTGTAGATATTTCCGTGTTCATACCGATAGCGGTGCTGATATTTCCATGTTTATACAGGTAGCGGTGTAGAAATTTCCATGTTTATACAGATAGCGGTGTAGATATTTCCATGTTTATACAGATAGCAGTGTAGATATTTCCATGTTTATACAGATAGCGGTGTAGATATCTCCTTCTTAATACAGATGGCAGTGTAGATATTTATATGTTCATAGAGATGGCGGTGCAGATATTTCCATGTTCATACAGATGGCGGTGTAGATATTTCCATGTTCATACAGATAGCGGTGTAGTTATTTCCATGTGTAAAGAGATAGCTGTATAGATATTTCCATGTATTTGCAGATAGCTGTGTAGATATTTCCATGTTTATACTGATAGCGGTGTAGATATCTCCTTCTTAATACAGATGGCGGTGTAGATATTTCCATGTTCATGCAGATGGCGGTGTAGATATTTCCATGTTTATAGAGATAGCGGTGTAGTTATTTCCATGAGCAAAGAGATAGCTGTGTAGATATTTCCATTTATATGCAGATAGTTGTGTAGATATTTCCATTTTCATGCAGATAGCGGTGTAGAAATTTTCATGTTCATACAGATAGCGGTGTAGATATTTCCATGTTTATACAGATAGCGGTGTAGATATCTCCATCATAATACAGATGGCGGTGTAGATATTTATATGTTCATACAGATGGCGGTGCAGATATTTCCATGTTCATACGTATGGCGGTGAAGATATTTCCATGTTCATACAAATGGCGGTGTAGATATTTCCATGTTCATACTGATAGCGGGGCTGATATTTCCATGTTTATACATGTAGCGTTGTAGATATTTCCATGTTTATACAGATAGCGGTGTAGATATTTCCATGTTTATACACATAGCGGTGTAGATATTTCCATGTTCATACAGATAGCGGTGTATGTATTTCCATTTTCATACAGATAGCGGTGTAGATATTTCCATTTTCATGCAGATTGCGGTGTATATATTTCCCTGTTCAAACAGTTAGCGGTGTAGATATTTCCATGTTCATAAAGATAGCGGTGTAGATATTTCCATGTTTATACAGATAGCGGTGAAGTTGTATGCATGTTTACACAGATAGCGGTGTAGATATTTCCACGTTCATCCAGATGGCTGTGTAGATATATCCATGTTCATACAGATTGCGGTGAAGGTATTTCCAAGTTCATATAGATAGCGGTGTAGATATTTCCATGTTCATACAGATAGCGGTGTAGGTATTTCCATGTTCATACAGATAGCGGTGTAGATATTTCCATGTTCATACAGATAGCGGTGTATGTATTTCCATGTTCATACAGATAGCGGTGTAGATATTTCCATGTTCATCCAGATGGCTGTGTAGATATTTCCATGTTCATACAGATAGCGGTGTAGATGTTTCCATGTTCATTCAGATGGCTGTGTAGATATATCCATGTTCATACAGATAGCGGTGAAGACATTTCCATGTTCATACAGATAGCGGTGTAGATATTTCCATGTTCATACAGATAGCCGTGTGGATATTGCCATGTTCATACCGATAGCGGTGCTGATCCTTCCATGTTGATCCAGGTAGCGGTGTAGATATTTCCATGTTTATACACATAGCGGTGTAGATATTTCCATGTTTATACAGATAGCGGTGTAGATATCTCCATCTTAATACAGATGGCGGTGTAGATATCTATATGATCATACAGATGGCGGTGCAGTTATTTCCATGTTCATACGGATGGCGGTGAAGATATTTCCATGTTCATACAGATGGCGGTGTAGAAACTTCCATGTTCTTACTGATAGCGGTGCTGATATTTCCACGTTTATACAGGTATCGTTGTAGATATTTCCATGTTTATACAGATAGCAGTGTAGATATTTCCATGTTTATACTCATAGCGGTGTAGATATTTCCATGTTTATACAGATAGCGGTGTAGATATTTCCATGTTTATGCAGATAGTGGTGTAGATATCTCCATCTTAATACAGATGGCGGTGTAGATATTTAAATGTTCATACAGATGGCTGTGCAGATATTTCCATGTTCATACAGATGGCGGTGTAGATATTTCCATGTTCATACAGATAGCGGTGTAGTTATTTCCATGTGTAAAGAGATAGCTGTGTAGATATTTCCATGTATAAGCAGATAGCTGTGTGGATATTTCCGTTTTCATGCAGATAGCGGTGTGTGTATCTCCCTGTTCAAACAGTTAGCGGTGTAGATATTTCCATGTACATAAAGATAGCGGTGTAGATATTTCCATGTTTATACAGATAGCGGTGAAGATGTATGCATGTTTACACAGATAGCGGTGTAGATATTTCCATGTTCATCCACATGGCTGTGTAGATATATCCATGTTCATACAGATGGCGTTGAAGATATTTCCATGTTCATACAGATAGCGGTGTAGATATTTCCATGTTCATACAGATAGCGGTGTAGATATTTCCATGTTCATACAGATAGCGGTGTATGTATTTCCATGTTCATACAGATAGCGGTGTAGATATTTCCATGTTCATCCTGATGGCTGTGTAGATATTTCCAAGTTCATACAGATAGCGGTGTAGATATCTCCATCTTAATACAAATGGCGGTGTAGATATTTATATGTTCATTCAGATGGCGGTGCATATATTTCCATGTTCATACAGATGGCGGAGTAGATATTTCCATGTTCATACAGATAGCGGTGTAGTTATTTCCATGTGTAAAGTGATAGCTGTGTAGATATTTCCATGTATATGCAGATAGCTGTGCAGACATTTCCATTTTCATGCAGATAGCGGTGTATATATTTCCCTGTTCAAACAGTTAGCGGTGTAGATATTTCCACGTTCATACAGATGGCGGTGAAGATATTTCCACGTTCATACAGATAGCGGTGAAGATGTATGCATGTTTACACAGATAGCGGTGTAGATATTTCCATGTTCATACAGATAGCGGTGTAGATATTTCCATGTTTATACAGATGGCTGTGTAGATATATCCATGTTCATACAGATGGCGGTGAAGATATTTCCATGTTCATACAGATGGCGGTGTAGATATTTCCATGTTTATAGAGATAGCGGTGTAGATATTTCCATGTGTAAAGAGATAGCTTTGTAGATATTTCCATGTATATGCAGATATCTGTGTAGATATTTCCATTTTCATGCAGATAGCGGTGTAGATATTTCCATGTTCAAATAGATAGCAGTGTAGATATTTCCATGTTCATACAGATTGCGGTGTAGATATTTCCATGTTTATACAGATAGCGGTGAAGATGTATGCATGTTTACACAGATAGCGGTGTAAATATTTCCATGTTCATACAGATAGAGGTGTAGATATTTCCATGTTCATACAGATGGCTGTGTAGATATATCCATGTTCATACAGATAGCGGTGTAGATATTTCCATGTTCATACAGATAGCGGCGTAGATATTTCCATGTTCATCCAGATGGCTGTGTAGACATATCCATTTTCATACAGATGGCGTTGAAGATATTTCCATGTTCATACAGATAGCGGTGTAAATATTTCCATGTTCATACAGATAGCGGGTTAGATATTTCCATGTTCATACAGATGGCTGTGTAGATATATCCATGTTCATACAGATGGCGGTGAAGATATTTCCATGTTCATACAGATGGCGGTGTAGATATTTCCATGTTCCTACACATAGCGGTGTAGATATTTCCATTTTCATACCGATAGCGGTGCTGTTATTTCCATGTTTATACAGGTAGCGGTGTAGATATTTCCATGTTCATACAGATAGCGGTGTAGATATTTCCATGTTTATACAGACAGCAGTGTAGATATTTCCTTGTTTATACTGAGAGCGGTGTAGATTTCTCCTTCTTAATACAGACGCCGGTGTAGATGTTTATATGTTCATACAGATGGCGGTGCAGATATTTCCATGTTCATACAGATAGAGGTGTAGATATTTCCATGTTCATACAGATAGCGGTGTAGATATTTCCATGTTCATACAGATAGAGGTGTAGATATTTCCATGTTCATACAGATAGCGGTGTAGATATTTCCATGTTCATACAGATAGCGGTGCTGATATTTCCATGTTTATACAGGTAGCGGTGTAGATATTTCCATGTTTATACAGATAGCGGTGTAGATATCTCCTTCTTAATAGAGATGGCGGTGTAGATATTTATATGTTCATACAGATGGCGGTGCAGATATTCCCATGTTAATACAGATGGCGGTGTAGATATTTCCATGCTAATACAGATAGCGGTGTAGTTTTTTCCATGTGTAAAGAGATAGCTGTGTAGATATTTCCATGTATATGCAGATAGCTGTGTAGATATTTCCATTTTCATGCAGATAGCGTTGTATATATTTCCATGTACAAACAGATAGCGGTGTAGATATTTCCTTGTTTATACAGATATCGGTGAAGATGTATGCATGTCTACACAGATAGCAGTGTAGATATTTCCATGTTCATCCAGATGGCTGTGTAGATATATCCATGTTCATACAGATAGCGGTGTAGATATTTCCATGTTCATACAGATAGCGGTGTAGCTATTTCCATGTTCATCCAGATGGCTGTGTAGATATATCCATGTTCATACAGATAGCGGTGTAGATATTTCCATGTTCATACAGATAGCGGCGTAGATATTTCCATGTTCATCCAGATGGCTGTGTAGACATATCCATTTTCATACAGATGGCGTTGAAGATATTTCCATGTTCATACAGATAGCGGTGTAAATATTTCCATGTTCATACAGATAGCGGGTTAGATATTTCCATGTTCATACAGATGGCTGTGTAGATATATCCATGTTCATACAGATGGCGGTGAAGATATTTCCATGTTCATACAGATGGCGGTGTAGATATTTCCATGTTCCTACACATAGCGGTGTAGATATTTCCATTTTCATACCGATAGCGGTGCTGTTATTTCCATGTTTATACAGGTAGCGGTGTAGATATTTCCATGTTCATACAGATAGCGGTGTAGATATTTCCATGTTTATACAGACAGCAGTGTAGATATTTCCTTGTTTATACTGAGAGCGGTGTAGATTTCTCCTTCTTAATACAGACGCCGGTGTAGATGTTTATATGTTCATACAGATGGCGGTGCAGATATTTCCATGTTCATACAGATAGAGGTGTAGATATTTCCATGTTCATACAGATAGCGGTGTAGATATTTCCATGTTCATACAGATAGAGGTGTAGATATTTCCATGTTCATACAGATAGCGGTGTAGATATTTCCATGTTCATACAGATAGCGGTGCTGATATTTCCATGTTTATACAGGTAGCGGTGTAGATATTTCCATGTTTATACAGATAGCGGTGTAGATATCTCCTTCTTAATAGAGATGGCGGTGTAGATATTTATATGTTCATACAGATGGCGGTGCAGATATTCCCATGTTAATACAGATGGCGGTGTAGATATTTCCATGCTAATACAGATAGCGGTGTAGTTTTTTCCATGTGTAAAGAGATAGCTGTGTAGATATTTCCATGTATATGCAGATAGCTGTGTAGATATTTCCATTTTCATGCAGATAGCGTTGTATATATTTCCATGTACAAACAGATAGCGGTGTAGATATTTCCATGTTTATACAGATATCGGTGAAGATGTATGCATGTCTACACAGATAGCAGTGTAGATATTTCCATGTTCATCCAGATGGCTGTGTAGATATATCCATGTTCATACAGATAGCGGTGTAGATATTTCCATGTTCATACAGATAGCGGTGTAGCTATTTCCATGTTCATCCAGATGGCTGTGTAGATATATCCATGTTCATACAGATAGCGGTGTAGATATTTCCATGTTCATACAGATAGTGGTGTAGATATTTCCATGTTCATAAAGATAGCAGTGTAGCTATTTCCATGTTCATACAGATAGCGGTGTAGATATTTCCATGTTCAAGGAGATAGCGGTGTAGATATTTCCATGTTCATACAGATAGCTGTGCTGATATTTCCATATTTATACAGGTAGCGGTGTTGATATTTCCATGTTTATACAGATAGCAGTGTAGATATTTCCATGTTTATACAGGTAGCGGTGTAGATATTTCCATGTTCATACAGATAGCGGTGTAGATATTTCCATGTTTATACAGACAGCAGTGTAGATATTTCCTTGTTTATACAGATAGCGGTGTAGATTTCTCCTTCTTAATACAGACGGCGGTGTAGATGTTTATATGTTCATACAGATGGCGGTGCAGATATTTCCATGTTCATACAGATAGAGGTGTAGATATTTCCATGTGCTTACAGATAGCGGTGTAGATATTTCCATGTTCATACAGATAGTGGTGTAGATATTTCCATGTTCATACAGATAGCGGTGTAGATATTTCCATGTTCATCCACATGGCTGTGTAGATATATCCATGTTCATACAGATGGCGTTGAAGATATTTCCATGTTCATACAGATAGCGGTGTAGATATTTCCATGTTCATGCAGATAGCGGTGTAGATATTTCCATGTTCATACAGATAACGGTGTATGTATTTCCATGTTCATACAGATAGCAGTGTAGATATTTCCATGTTCATCCTGATGGCTGTGTAGATATTTCCATGTTCATAGAGATAGCGGTGTAGATATCTCCATCTTAATACAGATGGCGGTGTAGATATTTATATGTTCATTCAGATGGCGGTGCATATATTTCCATGTTCATACAGATGGCGGAGTAGATATTTCCATGTTCATACAGATAGCGGTGTAGTTATTTCCATGTGTAAAGTGATAGCTGTGTAGATATTTCCATGTATATGCAGATAGCTGTGCAGACATTTACATTTTCATGCAGATAGCGGTGTATATATTTCCCTGTTCAAACAGTTAGCGGTGTAGATATTTCCACGTTCATACAGGTGGCGGTGAAGATATTTCCACGTTCATACAGATAGCGGTGAAGATGTATGCATGTTTACACAGATAGCGGTGTAGATATTTCCATGTTTATACAGATGGCTGTGTAGATATATCCATGTTCATACAGATGGCGGTGAAGATATTTCCATGTTCATACAGATGGCGGTGTAGATATTTCCATGTTCCTACACATAGCGTTGTAGATATTTCCATGTTCATACCGATAGCGGTGCTGTTATTTCCATGTTTATACAGGTAGCGGTGTAGATATTTCCATGTTCATACAGATAGCGGTGTAGATATTTCCATGTTTATACAGACAGCTGTGTAGATATTTCCTTGTTTATACTGAGAGCGGTGTAGATTTCTCCTTCTTACTACAGACGCCGGTGTAGATGTTTATATGTTCATACAGGTGGCGGTGCAGATATTTCCATGTTCATACAGATAGAGGTGTAGATATTTCCATGTTCATACAGATAGCGGTGTAGTTATTTCCATGTTCATACAGATAGAGGTGTAGATATTTCCATGTTCATACAGATAGCGGTATAGATATTTCCATGTTCATACAGATAGCGGTGCTGATATTTCCATGTTTATACAGGTAGCGGTGTAGATATTTCCATGTTTATACAGATAGCGGTGTAGATATCTCCATCTTAATAGAGATGGCAGTGTAGATATTTATATGTTCATACAGATGGCGGTGCAGATATTCCCATGTTAATACAGATGGCGGTGTAGATATTTCCATGCTAATACAGATAGCGGTGTAGTTTTTTCCATGTGTAAAGAGATAGCTGTGTAGATATTTCCATGTATATGCAGATAGCTGTGTAGATATTTCCATTTTCATGCAGATAGCGTTGTATATATTTCCATGTACGAACAGATAGCGGTGTAGATATTTCCATGTTTATACAGATATCGGCGAAGATGTATGCATGTCTTCACAGATAGCAGTGTAGATATTTCCATGTTCATCCAGATGGCTGTGTAGATATATCCATGTTCATACAGATAGCGGTGTAGATATTTCCATGTTCATACAGATAGCGGTGTAGCTATTTCCATGTTCATCCAGATGGCTGTGTAGATATATCCATGTTCATACAGATAGCGGTGTAGATATTTCCATGTTCATACAGATAGCGGTGTAGATATTTCCATGTTCATAAAGATAGCGGTGTAGCTATTTCCATGTTCATACAGATAGCGGTGTAGATATTTCCATGTTCAAGGAGATAGCGGTGTAGATATTTCCATGTTCATACAGATAGCTGTGCTGATATTTCCATATTTATACAGGTAGCGGTGTTGATATTTCCATGTTTATACAGATAGCGGTGTAGATATTTCCATGTTTATACAGGTAGCGGTGTAGATATATCCATGTTCATACAGATAGCGGTGTAGATATTTCCATGTTTATACAGACAGCAGTGTAGTTATTTCCTTGTTTATACAGATAGCGGTGTAGATTTCTCCTTCTTAATACAGACGGCGGTGTAGATGTTTATATGTTCATACAGATGGCGGTGCAGATATTTCCATGTTCATACAGATAGAGGTGTAGATATTTCCATGTGCATAAAGATAGCGGTGTAGATATTTCCATGTTCATCCAGATGGCTGTGTAGATATATCCATGTTCATACAGATGGCGGTGAAGATATTTCCATGTTCATACAGATAGCAGTGTAGATATTTCCAAGTTCATACAGATAGCGGTGTAGATATTTCCATGTTCATACAGATATCGGTGTAGATATTTCCATGTGCATACAGATAGCGGTGTAGATATTTCCATGTTCATCCAGATGGCTGTGTAGATATATCCATGTTCATACAGATGGCGGTGAAGATATTTCCATGTTCATACAGATAGCAGTGTAGATATTTCCAAGTTCATACAGATAGCGGTGTAGATATTTCCATGTTCATACAGATATCGGTGTAGATATTTCCATGTGCATACAGATAGCGGTGTAGATATTTCCATGTTCATCCAGATGGCTGTGTAGATATATCCATGTTCATACTGATGGCGGTGAAGATATTTCCATGTTCATACAGATAGAGGTGTAGATATTTCCATGTCCATACAGATAGCGGTGTAGATATTTCCATGTTCATACAGATAGCGGTGCTGATATTTCCATGTTTATACAGGTAGCGGTGTAGATATTTCCATGTTTATACAGATAGCGGTGTAGATATCTCCATCTTAATAGAGATGGCAGTGTAGATATTTATATGTTCATACAGATGGCGGTGCAGATATTCCCATGTTAATACAGATGGCGGTGTAGATATTTCCATGCTAATACAGATAGCGGTGTAGTTTTTTCCATGTGTAAAGAGATAGCTGTGTAGATATTTCCATGTATATGCAGATAGCTGTGTAGATATTTCCATTTTCATGCAGACAGCGTTGTATATATTTCCATGTACAAACAGATAGCGGTGTAGATATTTCCATGTTTATACAGATATCGGTGAAGATGTATGCATGTCTACACAGATAGCAGTGTAGATATTTCCATGTTAATCCAGATGGCTGTGTAGATATATCCATGTTCATACAGATAGCGGTGTAGATATTTCCATGTTCATACAGATAGCGGTGTAGCTATTTCCATGTTCATCCAGTTGGCTGTGTAGATATATCCATGTTCATACAGATAGCGGTGTAGATATTTCCATGTTCATACAGATAGTGGTGTAGATATTTCCATGTTCATAAAGATAGCGGTGTAGCTATTTCCATGTTCATACAGATAGCGGTGTAGATATTTCCATGTTCAAGGAGATAGCGGTGTAGATATTTCCATGTTCATACAGATAGCTGTGCTGATATTTCCATATTTATACAGGTAGCGGTGTTGATATTTCCATGTTTATACAGATTGCGGTGTAGATATTTCCATGTTTATACAGGTAGCGGTGTAGATATTTCCATGTTCATACAGATAGCGGTGTAGATATTTCCATGTTTATACAGACAGCAGTGTAGATATTTCCTTGTTTATACAGATAGCGGTGTAGATTTCTCCTTCTTAATACAGACGGCGGTGTAGATGTTTATTTGTTCATACAGATGGCGGTGCAGATATTTCCATGTTCATACAGATAGAGGTGTAGATATTTCCATGTGCATACAGATAGCGGTGTAGATATTTCCATGTTCATACAGATAGCGGTGTAGATATTTCCATGTTCATACAGATATCGGTGTAGATATTTCCATGTTTATACAGATAGCGGTGTAGATATCTCCTTCTTTATACAGATGGCGGTGAGATATTTATATGTTCATACAGGTGGCGGTGCAGATATTTCCATGTTCATACAGATGGCGGTGTAGATATTTCCATGTTTATAGAGATAGCGGTGTAGATATTTCCATGTGTAAAGAGATAGCTTTGTAGATATTTCCATGTATATGCAGATATCTGTGTAGATATTTCCATTTTCATGCAGATAGCGGTGTATATATTTCCCTGTTCAAACAGTTAGCGGTGTAGATATTTCCACGTTCATACAGATGGCGGTGAAGATATTTCCACGTTCATACAGATAGCGGTGAAGATGTATGCATGTTTACACAGATAGCGGTGTAGATATTTCCATGTTCATACAGATAGCGGTGTAGATATTTCCATGTTTATACAGATGGCTGTGTAGATATATCCATGTTCATACAGATGGCGGTGGAGATATTTCCATGTTCATACAGATAGCGGGTTAGATATTTCCATGTTCATACAGATGGCTGTGTAGATATATCCATGTTCATACAGATGGCGGTGAAGATATTTCCATGTTCATACAGATGGCGGTGTAAATATTTCCATGTTCCTACACATAGCGGTGTAGATATTTCCATGTTCATACCGATAGCGGTGCTGTTATTTCCATGTTTATACAGGTAGCGGTGTAGATATTTCCATGTTCATACAGATAGCGGTGTAGATATTTCCATGTTTATACAGACAGCAGTGTAGATATTTCCTTGTTTATACTGAGAGCGGTGTAGATTTCTCCTTCTTAATACAGACGCCGGTGTAGATGTTTATATGTTCATACAGATGGCGGTGCAGATATTTCCATGTTCATACAGATAGAGGTGTAGATATTTCCATGTTCATACAGATAGCGGTGTAGATATTTCCATGTTCATACAGATAGAGGTGTAGATATTTCCATGTTCATACAGATAGCGGTGTAGATATTTCCATGTTCATACAGATAGCGGTGCTGATATTTCCATGTTTATACAGGTAGCGGTGTAGATATTTCCATGTTTATACAGATAGCGGTGTAGATATCTCCATCTTAATAGAGATGGCTGTGTAGATATTTATATGTTCATAAAGATGGCGGTGCAGATATTCCCATGTTAATACAGATGGCGGTGTAGATATTTCCATGCTAATACAGATAGCGGTGTAGTTTTTTCCATGTGTAAAGAGATAGCTGTGTAGATATTTCCATGTATATGCAGATAGCTGTGTAGATATTTCCATTTTCATGCAGATAGCGTTGTATATATTTCCATGTACAAACAGATAGCGGTGTAGATATTTCCATGTTTATACAGATATCGGTGAAGATGTATGCATGTCTACACAGATAGCAGTGTAGATATTTCCATGTTCATCCAGATGGCTGTGTAGATATATCCATGTTCATACAGATAGCGGTGTAGATATTTCCATGTTCATACAGATAGCGGTGTAGCTATTTCCATGTTCATCCAGATGGCTGTGTAGATATATCCATGTTCATACAGATAGCGGTGTAGATATTTCCATGTTCATACAGATAGCGGTGTAGATATTTCCATGTTCATAAAGATAGCGGTGTAGCTATTTCCATGTTCATACAGATAGCGGTGTAGATATTTCCATGTTCATACAGATAGCGGTGTAGATATTTCCATGTTCATACAGATATCGGTGTAGATATTTCCATGTTTATACAGATAGCGGTGTAGATATCTCCTTCTTTATACAGATGGTGGTGGAGATATTTATATGTTCATACAGGTGGCGGTGCAGATATTTCCATGTTCATACAGATGGCGGTGTAGATATTTCCATGTTTATAGAGATAGCGGTGTAGATATTTCCATGTGTAAAGAGATAGCTTTGTAGATATTTCCATGTATATGCAGATATCTGTGTAGATATTTCCATTTTCATGCAGATAGCGGTGTAGATATTTCCATGTTCAAATAGATAGCAGTGTAGATATTTCCATGTTCATACAGATAGCGGTGTAGATATTTCCATGTTTATACAGATAGCGGTGAAGATGTATGCATGTTTACACAGATAGCGGTGTAGATATTTCCATGTTCATACAGATAGCGGCGTAGATATTTCCATGTTCATCCAGATGGCTGTGTAGACATATCCATTTTCATACAGATGGCGTTGAAGATATTTCCATGTTCATACAGATAGCGGTGTAGATATTTCCATGTTCATACAGATAGCGGGTTAGATATTTCCATGTTCATACAGATGGCTGTGTAGATATATCCATGTTCATACAGATGGCGGTGAAGATATTTCCATGTTCATACAGATGGCGGTGTAGATATTTCCATGTTCCTACACATAGCGGTGTAGATATTTCCATGTTCATACCTATAGCGGTGCTGTTATTTCCATGTTTATACAGGTAGCGGTGTAGATATTTCCATGTTCATACAGATAGCGGTGTAGATATTTCCATGTTTATACAGACAACAGTGTAGATATTTCCTTGTTTATACTGAGAGCGGTGTAGATTTCTCCTTCTTAATACAGACGCCGGTGTAGATGTTTATATGTTCATACAGATGGCGGTGCAGATATTTCCATGTTCATACAGATAGAGGTGTAGATATTTCCATGTTCATACAGATAGCGGTGTAGATATTTCCATGTTCATACAGATAGAGGTGTAGATATTTCCATGTTCATACAGATAGCGGTGTAGATATTTCCATGTTCATACAGATAGCGGTGCTGATATTTCCATGTTTATACAGGTAGCGGTGTAGATATTTCCATGTTTATACAGATAGCGGTGTAGATATCTCCATCTTAATAGAGATGGCGGTGTAGATATTTATATGTTCATACAGATGGCGGTTCAGATATTCCCATGTTAATACAGATGGCGGTGTAGATATTTCCATGCTAATACAGATAGCGGTGTAGATTTTTCCATGTGTAAAGAGATAGCTGTGTAGATATTTCCATGTATATGCAGATAGCTGTGTAGATATTTCCATTTTCATGCAGATAGCGTTGTATATATTTCCATGTACAAACAGATAGCGGTGTAGATATTTCCATGTTTATACAGATATCGGTGAAGATGTATGCATGTCTACACAGATAGCAGTGTAGATATTTCCATGTTCATCCAGATGGCTGTGTAGATATATACATGTTCATACAGATAGCGGTGTAGCTATTTCCATGTTCATCCAGATGGCTGTGTAGATATATCCATGTTCATACAGATAGCGGTGTAGATATTTCCATGTTCATACAGATAGTGGTGTAGATATTTCCATGTTCATACAGATAGAGGTGTAGATATTTCCATGTGCATACAGATAGCGGTGTAGATATTTCCATGTTCAAGGAGATAGCGGTGTAGATATTTCCATGTTCATACAGATAGCTGTGCTGATATTTCCATATTTATACAGGTAGCGGTGTTGATATTTCCATGTTTATACAGATAGCGGTGTAGATATTTCCATGTGCATACAGATAGCGGTGTAGATATTTCCATGTTCATCCAGATGGCTGTGTAGATATATCCACGTTCAAACAGATGGCGGTGAAGATATTTCCACGTTCATACAGATAGCGGTGTAGATATTTCCATGTTCATACAGATAGCGGTGTAGATATTTCCATGTTCATACAGATAGCGGTGTAGATATTTCCATGTTTATACAGATAGCGGTGTAGATATCTCCTTCTTTATACAGATGGCAGTTGAGATATTTATATGTTCATACAGATGGCGGTGCAGATATTTCCATGTTCATACAGATGGCGGTGTAGATATTTCCATGTTTATAGAGATAGCGGTGTAGATATTTCCATGTTCAAATAGATAGCAGTGTAGATATTTCCATGTTCATACACATAGCGGTGTAGATATTTCCATGTTTATACAGATAGCGGTGAAGATATATGCATGTTTAAACAGATAGCGGTGTAGATATTTCCATGTTCATAGAGATAGCGGTGTAGATATTTCCATGTTCATCCAGAAGGCTGTGTAGACATATCCATTTTCATACAGATGGCGTTGAAGATATTTCCATGTTCATACAGATAGCGGTGTAGATATTTCCATGTTCATACAGATAGCGGGTTAGATATTTCCATGTTCATCCAGATGGCTGTGTAGATATATCCATGTTCATACAGATGGCGGTGAAGATCTTTCCATGTTCATACAGATGGCGGTGTAGATATTTCCATGTTCCTACGCATAGCGGTGTAGATATTTCCATGTTCATACCAATAGCGGTGCTGTTATTTCCATGTTTATACAGGTAGCGGTGTAGATATTTCCATGTTCATACAGATAACGGTGTAGATATTTCCATGTTTATACAGACAGCAGTGTAGATATTTCCTTGTTTATACTGAGAGCGGTGTAGAATTCTCCTTCTTAATACAGACGGCGGTGTAGATGTTTATATGTTCATACAGATGGCGGTGCAGATATTTCCATGTTCATACAGATAGAGGTGTAGATATTTCCATGTTCATACAGATAGCGGTGTAGATATTTCCATGTTCATACAGATAGAGGTGTAGATATTTCCATGTTCATACAGATAGCGGTGTAGATATTTCCATGTTCATACAGATAGCGGTGCTGATATTTCCATGTTTATACAGGTAGCGGTGTAGATATTTCCATGTTCATACAGAGAGCGGTGTAGATATCTCCATCTTAATAGAGATGGCGGTGTAGATATTTATATGTTCATACAGATGGCGGTGCAGATATTCCCATGTTAATACAGAAGGCGGTGTAGATATTTCCATGCTAATACAGATAGCGGTGTAGTTTTTTCCATGTGTAAAGAGATAGCTGTGTAGATAGTTCCATGTATATGCAGATAGCTGTGTAGATATTTCCATTTTCATGCAGATAGCGTTGCATATATTTCCATGTACAAACAGATAGCAATGTAGATATTTCCATGTTTATACAGATATCGGTGAAGATGTATGCATGTCTACACAGATAGCAGTGTAGATATTTCCATGTTCATCCAGATGGCTGTGTAGATATATCCATGTTCATACAGATAGCGGTGTAGATATTTCCATGTTCATACAGATAGCGGTGTAGATATTTCCATGTTCATCCAGATGGCTGTGTAGATATATCCATGTTCATACAGATAGCGGTGTAGATATTTCCATGTTCATACAGATAGTGGTGTAGATATTTCCTTTTTCATAAAGATAGCGGTGTAGCTATTTCCATGTTCATACAGATAGCGGTGTAGATATTTCCATGTTCAAGGAGATTGCGGTGTAGATATTTCCATGTTCATACAGATAGCTGTGCTGATATTTCCATATTTAAACAGGTAGCGGTGTTGATATTTCCATGTTTATACAGATAGCGGTGTAGATATTTCCATGTTTATACAGGGAGCGGTGTAGATATTTCCATGTTCATACAGATAGCGGTGTAGATATTTCCATGTTTATACAGACAGCAGTGTAGATATTTCCTTGTTTATACAGATAGCGGTGTAGATTTCTCCTTCTTAATACAGACGGCGATGTAGATGTTTATAAGTTCATACAGATGGCGGTGCAGATATTTCCATGTTCATACAGATAGAGGTGTAGATATTTCCATGTGCATACAGATAGCGGTGTAGATATTTCCATGTTCATCCAGATGGCTGTGTAGATATATCAATGTTCATACAGATGGCGGTGAAGATATTTCCATGTTCATACACATAGCGGTTTAGATATTTCCATGTTCATACAGATAGCGGTGTAGATATTTCCATGTTCATACAGATAGCGGTGTAGATATTTCCATGTTTATACAGATAGCGGTGTAGATATCTCCTTCTTTATACAGATGGCGGTGGAGATAATTATATGTTCATACAGATGGCGGTGCAGATATTTCCATGTTCATATAGATGGCGGTGTAGATATTTCCATGTTTATAGAGATAGCGGTGTAGATATTTCCATGTGCAAAGAGATAGCTGTGTAGATATTTCCATGTATATGCAGATATCTGTGTAGATATTTCCATTTTCATGCAGATAGCGGTGTAAATATTTCCTTGTTCAAATAGATAGCAGTGTAGATATTTCCATGTTCATACAGATAGCGGTGTAGATATTTCCATGTTTATACAGATAGCGGTGAAGATGTATGCATGTTTACACAGAGAGCGGTGCAGATATTTCCATGTTCATACAGATAGCGGCGTAGATATTTCCATGTTCATCCAGATGGCTGTGTAGATATATCCATGTTCATACAGATGGCGTTGAAGATATTTCCATGTTCATACAGATAGCGGTTTAGATATTTCCATGTTCATACAGATAGCGGTGCTGATATTTCCATGTTTATACAGGTAGCGGTGTAGATATTTCCATGTTCATACAGATAGCGGTGTAGCTATTTCCATGTTCATACAGGTAGCGGTGTAGATATTTCCATGTTCAAGGAGATTGTGGTGTAGATATTTCCATGTTCATACAGATAGCTGTGCTGATATTTCCATATTTAAACAGGTAGCGGTGTTGATATTTCCATGTTTATACAGATAGCGGTGTAGATATTTCCATGTTTATACAGGTAGCGGTGTAGATATTTCCATGTTCATACAGATAGCGGTGTAGATATTTCCATGTTTATACAGACAGCAGTGTAGATATTTCCTTGTTTATACAGATAGCGGTGTAGATTTCTCCTTCTTAATACAGACGGCGGTGTAGATGTTTATAAGTTCATACAGATGGCGGTGCAGATATTTCCATGTTTATTCAGATAGAGGTGTAGATATTTCCATGTGCATACAGATAGCGGTGTAGATATTTCCATGTTCATCCAGATGGCTGTGTAGATATATCCATGTTCATACAGATGGCGGTGAAGATATTTCCATGTTCATACACATAGCGGTGTAGATATTTCCATGTTCATACAGATAGTGGTGTAGATATTTCCATGTTCATACAGATAGCGGTGTAGATATTTCCATGTATATACAGATAGCGTTGTAGATATCTCCTTCTTTATACAGATGGCGGTGGAGATATTTATATGTTCATACAGATGGCGGTGCAGATATTTCCATGTTCATACAGATGGCGGTGTAGATATTTCCATGTTTATAGAGATAGCGGTGTAGATATTTCCATGTTCATACAGATAGTGCTGTAGATATTTCCATGTTCATACAGATAGCGGTGTAGCTATTTCCATGTTCATACAGATAGCGGTGTAGATATTTCCATGTTCAAAGAGATAGCTGTGTAGGTATTTCCATGTTCATACAGATAGCTGTGCTGATATTTCCATGTTTATACAGGTAGCTGTGTAGATATTTCCATGTTTATACAGATAGTGGTGTAGATATTTCCATGTTTATACAGATAGCGGTGTAGATATTTCCATGTTCATACCAATAGCGGTGCTGTTATTTCCATGTTTATACAGGTAGCGGTGTAGATATTTCCATGTTCATACAGATAGCGGTGTAGATATTTCCATGTTTATACAGACAGCAGTGTAGATATTTCCTTGTTTATACTGAGAGCGGTGTAGAATTCTCCTTCTTAATACAGACGCCGGTGTAGATGTTTATATGTTCATACAGATGGCGGTGCAGATATTTCCATGTTCATACAGATAGAGGTGTAGATATTTCCATGTTCATACAGATAGCGGTTTAGATATTTCCATGTTCATACAGATAGAGGTGTAGATATTTCCATGTTCATACAGATAGCGGTGTAGATATTTCCATGTTCATACAGATAGCGGTGCTGATATTTCCATGTTTATACAGGTAGCGGTGTAGATATTTCTACGTTCATACAGATAGCGGTGTAGATATCTCCATCTTAATAGAGATGGCGGTGTAGATATTTATATGTTCATACAGATGGCGGTGCAGATATTCCCATGTTAATACAGAAGGCGGTGTAGATATTTCCATGCTAATACAGATAGCGGTGTAGTTTTTTCCATGTGTAAAGAGATAGCTGTGTAGATATTTCCATGTATATGCAGATAGCTGTGTAGATATTTCCATTTTCATGCAGATAGCGTTGCATATATTTCCATGTACAAACAGATAGCGATGTAGATATTTCCATGTTTATACAGATATCGGTGAAGATGTATGCATGTCTACACAGATAGCAGTGTAGATATTTCCATGTTCATCCAGATGGCTGTGTAGATATATCCATGTTCATACAGATAGCGGTGTAGATATTTCCATGTTCATACAGATAGCGGTGTAGCTATTTCCATGTTCATCCAGATGGCTGTGTAGATATATCCATGTTCATACAGATAGCGGTGTAGATATTTCCATGTTCATACAGATAGTGGTGTAGATATTTCCTTTTTCATAAAGATAGCGGTGTAGCTATTTCCATGTTCATACAGATAGCGGTGTAGATATTTCCATGTTCAAGGAGATTGCGGTGTAGATATTTCCATGTTCATACAGATAGCTGTGCTGATATTTCCATATTTAAACAGGTAGCGGTGTTGATATTTCCATGTTTATACAGATAGCGGTGTAGATATTTCCATGTTTATACAGGGAGCGGTGTAGATATTTCCATGTTCATACAGATAGCGGTGTAGATATTTCCATGTTTATACAGACAGCAGTGTAGATATTTCCTTGTTTATACAGATAGCGGTGTAGATTTCTCCTTCTTAATACAGACGGCGGTGTAGATGTTTATAAGTTCATACAGATGGCGGTGCAGATATTTCCATGTTCATACAGATAGAGGTGTAGATATTTCCATGTGCATACAGATAGCGGTGTAGATATTTCCATGTTCATCCAGATGGCTGTGTAGATATATCCATGTTCATACAGGTGGCGGTGAAGATATTTCCATGTTCATACACATAGCGGTGTAGATATTTCCATGTTCATACAGATAGCGGTGTAGATATTTCCATGTTCATACAGATAGCGGTGTAGATATTTCCATGTTTATACAGATAGCGGTGTAGATATCTCCTTCTTTATACAGATGGCGGTGGAGATAATTATATGTTCATACAGATGGCGGTGCAGATATTTCCATGTTCATACAGATGGCGGTGTAGATATTTCCATGTTTATAGAGATAGCGGTGTAGATATTTCCATGTGCAAAGAGATAGCTGTGTAGATATTTCCATGTATATGCAGATATCTGTGTAGATATTTCCATTTTCATGCAGATAGCGGTGTAAATATTTCCTTGTTCAAATAGATAGCAGTGTAGATATTTCCATGTTCATACAGATAGCGGTGTAGATATTTCCATGTTTATACAGATAGCGGTGAAGATGTATGCATGTTTACACAGAGAGCGGTGCAGATATTTCCATGTTCATACAGATAGCGGCGTAGATATTTCCATGTTCATCCAGATGGCTGTGTAGATATATCCATGTTCATACAGATGGCGTTGAAGATATTTCCATGTTCATACAGATAGCGGTGTAGATATTTCCATGTTCATACAGATAGCGGTGCTGATATTTCCATGTTTATACAGGTAGCGGTGTAGATATTTCCATGTTCATACAGATAGCGGTGTAGATATTTCCATGTTCATACAGATAGTGGTGTAGATATTTCCTTTTTCATAAAGATAGCGGTGTAGCTATTTCCATGTTCATACAGGTAGCGGTGTAGATATTTCCATGTTCAAGGAGATTGCGGTGTAGATATTTCCATGTTCATACAGATAGCTGTGCTGATATTTCCATATTTAAACAGGTAGCGGTGTTGATATTTCCATGTTTATACAGATAGCGGTGTAGATATTTCCATGTTTATACAGGTAGCGGTGTAGATATTTCCATGTTCATACAGATAGCGGTGTAGATATTTCCATGTTTATACAGACAGCAGTGTAGATATTTCCTTGTTTATACAGATAGCGGTGTAGATTTCTCCTTCTTAATACAGACGGCGGTGTAGATGTTTATAAGTTCATACAGATGGCGGTGCAGATATTTCCATGTTTATTCAGATAGAGGTGTAGATATTTCCATGTGCATACAGATAGCGGTGTAGATATTTCCATGTTCATCCAGATGGCTGTGTAGATATATCCATGTTCATACAGATGGCGGTGAAGATATTTCCATGTTCATACACATAGCGGTGTAGATATTTCCATGTTCATACAGATAGTGGTGTAGATATTTCCATGTTCATACAGATAGCGGTGTAGATATTTCCATGTTTATACAGATAGCGTTGTAGATATCTCCTTCTTTATACAGATGGCGGTGGAGATATTTATATGTTCATACAGATGGCGGTGCAGATATTTCCATGTTCATACAGATGGCGGTGTAGATATTTCCATGTTTATAGAGATAGCGGTGTAGATATTTCCATGTTCATACAGATAGTGCTGTAGATATTTCCATGTTCATACAGATAGCGGTTTAGCTATTTCCATGTTCATACAGATAGCGGTGTAGATATTTCCATGTTCAAAGAGATAGCTGTGTAGGTATTTCCATGTTCATACAGATAGCTGTGCTGATATTTCCATGTTTATACAGGTAGCTGTGTAGATATTTCCATGTTTATACAGATAGTGGTGTAGATATTTCCATGTTTATACAGATAGCGGTGTAGATATTTCCAAGTTTATACAGATAGATGTGTAGATATCTCCATCTTAATACAGATGGCGGTGTAGATATTTATATGTTCATTCAGATGGCGGTGCAGATATTTCCATGTTCATATAGATGGCGGTGTAGATATTTCCATGTTTATAGAGATACCGGTGTAGTTATTTCCATGTGTAAAGAGATAGCTTTGTAGATATTTCCATGTGTATGCAGATAGCTGTGTAGATATTTCCATTTTCATGCGGATAGCGGTGTAGATATTTCCATGTTCAAACAGATAGCGGTGTAGATATTTCCATGTTCATACAGATAGCGGTGTAAATATTTCCATGTTTATACAGATAGCGGTGAAGATGTATGCATGTTTACAAGGATAGCAGTGTAGATGTTTCCATGTTCATGCAGATAGCGGTGTAGATATTTCCATGTTCATCCACATGGCATTGTAGATATATCCATGTTCATACAGATGGCAGTGAAGATATTTCCAGGTTCATACAGATAGCGGTGTAGATCTTTCCATGTTCATACAGATAGCGGTGGAGATATTTCCGTGCTCATACCGATAGCGGTGCTGATATTTCCATGTTTATACAGGTAGCGATGTAGATATTTCCATGTTTGTACAGATAGCGGTGTAGATATTTCCATGTTTATACAGATAGCAGTGTAGATATTTCCATTTTTATACAGATATCGGTGTAGATATCTCCTTCTTAATACAGATGGCGGTGTAGATATTTACATGTTCATACAGATGGCGGTGCAGATATTTCCATGTTCATACAGATGGCGGAGTAGATATTTCCATGTTCATACAGATAGCGGTGTAGTTATTTCCATGTGTAAAGAGATAGCTGTGTAGATCTTCCCATGTATATTCAGATAGCTGTGTAGATATTTCCATTTTCATGCAGATAGCGGTGTAGCTATTTCCCTGTTCAAACAGATAGCGGTGTAGATATTTCCATGTTCATACAGATAGTGGTGTAGATATTTCCTTTTTCATACAGATAGCGGTGTAGCTATTTCCATGTTCATACAGATAGCGGTGTGGATATTTCCATGTTCATAGAGATAGCGGTGTAGATATTTCCATGTTTATACAGGTAGCAGTGTAGATATTTCCATGTTTATACAGGTAGCGGTGAAGATGTATGCATGTTTACATAGATAGCGGTGTAGATATTTTCATGTTCATCCAGATGGCTGTGTAGATATTTCCATGTTCATACAGATAGCGGGGAAGATATTTCCATGTTCATACAGATAGCGGTGTAGATATTTCCTTGTTCATACAGATGGCTGTGTAGATATATCCTTGTTCCTACAGATTTCGGTGAAGATATTTCCATGTTCATACAGATGGCGGTGTAGATATTTCCATGTTCATACAGATAGCGGTGCTGATATTTCCATGTTTATACATGTAGCGGTGTAGATATTTCCATGTTTTTACAGATAGCGGTGTAGATATTTCCATGTTTATACACATAGTGGTGTAGATATTTCCATGTTTATACAGATAGCAGTGTACATATTTCCATGTTTATGCAGATAGTGGTGCAGATATCTCCAACTTAATACAGATGGCGGTGTAGATATTTATATGTTCATACAGATGGCGGTGCAGGTATTTCCATGTTCATACAGATGGCGGTGTAGATATTTCCATGTTCATACAGATAGCGGTGTATTTTTTTCCATGTGCAAAGAGATAGCTGTGTAGATATTTCCATATATAAGCAGATAGCTGTGTAGATATTTCCATTTTCATGCAGATAGCGGTGTATATATTTCCCTGTTCAAACAGTTAGCGGTGTAGATATTTCTATGTTCATAAAGATAGCTGTGTAGATATTTCCATGTTTATACAGATAGCGGTGAAGGTGTATGCATGTTTACACAGATAGCGGTGTAGATATTTCCATGTTCATCCAGCTGGCTGTGTAGATATATCCATGTTCATGCAGATAGCGGTGTAGATATTTCCATGTTCATACAGATAGCGGTGCAGATATTTCCATGTTCATCTAGATGGCTGTGTAGATATATCCATGTTCATACAGATGGCGGTGAAGGTATTTCCATGTTCATACAGATAGCGGTGTAGATATTTCCATGTTCATACAGATAGCGGTGTAGATATTTCCATGTTCATACAGATAGCTTTGTAAGTATTTCCATGTTCATACAGATAGCCGTGTAGATATTTCCATTTTTAAGCAGATAGCGGTGTATATATTTCCCTGTTCAAACAGTTAGCGGTGTAGATATTTCCATGTTCATAAAGATAGCGGTGTAGATATTTCCATGTTTATACAGATAGCGGTGAAGTTGTATGCATGTTTACACAGATAGCGGTGTAGGTATTTCCACGTTCATCCAGATGGCTGTGTAGGTATATCCATGTTCATACAGATGGCGGTGAAGTTATTTCCATGTTCATACAGATAGCGGTGTAGATATTTCCATGTTCATACAGATAGTGGTGTAGATATTTCCATGTTCATAAAGATAGCGGTGTAGATATTTCCATGTTTATACAGATAGCGGTGTAGATATCTCCTTCTTTATACAGATGGCGGTGGAGATATTTATATGTTCATACAGGTGGCGGTGCAGATATTTCCATGTTCATACAGATGGCGGTGTAGATATTTCCATGTTTATAGAGATAGCGGTGTAGATATTTCCATGTGTAAAGAGATAGCTGTGTAGATATTTCCATGTATATGCAGATATCTGTGTAGATATTTCCATTTTCATGCAGATAGCAGTGTAGATATTTCCATGTTCAAATAGATAGCAGTGTAGATATTTCAATGTTCATAAAGATAGCTTTGTAGATATTTCCATGTTTATACTGATAGCGGTGAAGATGTATGCATGTTTACACAGATAGCGGTGTAGATATTTCTATGTTCATACAGATAGCGGTGTAGATATTTCCATGTTCATCCAGATGGCTGTGTAGACATATCCATTTTCATACAGATGGCGTTGAAGATATTTCCATGTTCATTCAGATAGCGGTGTAGATATTTCCATGTTCATACAGATAGCGGTGCTGATATTTCCATGTTTATACAGGTAGCGGTGTAGATATCTCCATCTTAATAGAGATGGCGGTGTAGATATTTATATGTTCATACAGATGGCGGTGCAGATATTCCCATGTTAATACAGATGGCGGTGTAGATATTTCCATGCTCATACAGATAGCGGTGTAGTTTTTTCCATGTGTAAAGAGATAGCTGTGTAGATATTTCCATGTATATGCAGATAGCTGTGTAGATATTTCCATTTTCATGCAGATAGCGGTGTATATATTTCCATGTTCAAACAGATAGCGGTGTAGATATTTCCATGTTTATACAGATAGCGGTGAAGATGTATGCATGTCTACACAGATAGCAGTGTAGATATTTCCATGTTCATCCAGATGGCTGTGTAGATATATCCATGTTCATACAGATAGCGGTGTAGATATTTCCATGTTCATACAGATAGCGGTGTAGATATTTCCATGTTCATCCAGATGGCTGTATAGACATATCCATGTTCATACAGATAGTGGTGTAGATATTTCCATGTTCATACAGATAGTGGTGTAGATATTTCCATGTTCATAAAGATAGCTGTGTAGCTATTTCCATGTTCATACAGATAGCGGTGTAGATATTTCCATGTTCAAGGAGATAGCGGTGTAGATATTTCCATGTTCATACAGATAGCTGTGCTGATATTTCCATATTTATACAAGTAGCGGTGTAGATATTTCCATGTTTATACAGATGGTGGTGTAGATATTTATATGTTCATACAGATGGCGGTGCAGATATTTCCGTGTTCATATAGATGGCCGTGTAGATATTTCCATGTTTATAGAGATAGCGGTGTAGTTATTTCCATGTGTAAAGAGATAGCTTTGTAGATATTTCCATGTGTATGCAGATAGCTGTGTAGATATTTCCATTTTCATGCGGATAGCGGTGTAGATATTTCCATGTTCAAACAGATAGCGGTGTAGATATTTCCATGTTCATACAGATAGCGGTGTAGATATTTCCATGTTTATACAGATAGCGGTGAAGATGTATGCATGTTTACAAGGATAGCAGTGTAGATATTTAGATGTTCATACAGATAGAGGTGTAGATATTTCCATGTTCATCCAGATGGCTGTGTAGATATATCCATGTTCATACAGATGGCAGTGAAGATATTTCCATGTTCACACAGATGGCGGTGTAGATATTTCCATGTTCCTACACATAGCGGTGTAGATATTTCCATGTTCATACCTATAGCGGTGCTGTTATTTCCATGTTTATACAGGTAGCGGTGTAGATATTTCCATGTTCATACAGATAGCGGTGTAGATATTTCCATGTTTATACAGACAGCAGTGTAGATATTTCCTTGTTTATACAGATACCGGTGTAGATATCTCCTTCTTAATACAGACGGCGGTGTAGATGTTTATATGTTCATACAGATGGCGGTGCAGATATTTCCATGTTCATACAGATGGCGGTGTAGATATTTCCATGTTTATAGAGATAGCGGTGTAGATATCTCCTTCTTAATACAGATGGCGGTGTAGATGTTTATATGTTCATACAGATGGCGGTGCAGATATTTCCATGTTCATACAGATAGCTGTGTAGATATTTCCATGTATATGCAGATAGCTGTGTAGATATTTCCATTTTCATGCAGATAGCAGTGTAGATATTTCCATGTTCAAACAGATAGCGGTGTAGATATTTCCATGTTCATACAGATAGCGATGTAGTTATTTCCATGTTCATACAGATAGAGGTGTAGATATTTCCATGTTCATACAGATAGCGGTGTAGATATTTCCATGTTCATACAGATAGCGGTGCTGATATTTCCATGTTTATACAGGTAGAGGAGTAGATATTTCCATGTTTATGCACATAGCGGTGTAGATATTTCCATGTTCATCGAGATGGCTGTGTAGATATATCCATGTTCATACAGATAGCGGTGTAGATATTTCCATGTTCATACAGATAGCGGTGTAGATATTTCCATGTTCATACAGATGGCTGTGTAGATATATCCATGTTCATACAGATAGCGGTGTAGATATTTCCTTGTTCATACAGATAGCGCTGTAGATATTTCCATGTTCATACAGATAGCGGTGTAGCTATTTCCATGTTCATACAGATAGCGGTGTAGATATTTCCATGTTCACAGAGATAGCTGTGTAGATATTTCCATGTTCATACAGATAGCTGTGCTGATATTTCCATGCTTATACAGGTAGCGGTGTAGATATTTCCATGTTCATACAGATAGTGGTTTAGATATTTCCATGTTCATACAGATAGCGGTGTAGATATTTCCATGTTCATACAGATAGCAGTGTATGTATTTCCATGTTCATACAGATAGCGGATTAGATATTTCCATGTTCATCCAGATGGCTGTGTAGATATATCCATGTTCATACAGATGGCGGTGAAGACATTTCCATGTTCATACGGATAGCGGTGTAGATATTTCCATGTTCATACAGATAACCGTGTAGATATTGCCATGTTCATACCAATAGCGGTGCTGATACTTCCATGTTTATACAGGTAGCGGTGAACATATTTCCGTGTTTATACAGATAGCGGTGTAGATATTTCCATGTTTATACAGATAGCGGTGTAGATATCTCCTTCTTAATACAGATGGCGGTGTAGATATTTCCATTTTCATACATATGGCGGTGTAGATATTTCCATGTTTATAGAGATAGCGGTGAAGTTATTTCCATGTGCAAAGAGATAGCTGTGTAGATATTTCCATTTATATGCAGATAGTTGTGTAGATATTTCCATTTTCATGCAGATAGCGGTGTAGATATTTCCATGTTCATACAGATAGCGGTGTAGATATTTCCATGTTTATACAGATAGCGGTGAAGATGTATGCATGTTTACACAGATAGCGGTGTAGATATTTCCATGTTCATACAGATAGCGGTGTAGATATTTCCATGTTCATCCAGACGGCTGTGTAGAGACATCCATGTTCATACAGATGGCGGTGAAGATATTTCCTTGTTCATACAGATGGCAGTGTAGATATATCCATGTTCATACAGATGGCGGTGACGATATTTCCATGTTCATACAGATGGCGGTGTAGATATTTCCATGTTCATAGAGATAGCGGTGCTGATATTTCCATGTTTATACAGGTATCGGTGTATATATTTCCATGTTTATACAGATAGCGGTGTAGATATTTCCATGTTTATACAGATAGCGGTGTAGATATTTCCATGTTTATACAGATAGCGGTGTAGATATCTCCATCTTAATACAGATGGCGGTGTAGATATTTTTATGTTCATACAGATGGCGGTGCAGATATTTCCATGTTCATACGGATGGCGGTGAAGATATTTCCATGTTCTTACAGATGGTGGTGTAGAAACTTCCATGTTCATACTGATAGCGGTGCTGATATTTCCATGTTTATACAGGTAGCGGTGTAGATATTTCCATGTTTATACAGATAGCGGTGTAGATATTTCCATGTTTATACACATAGCGGTGTAGATATTTCCATGTTTATACAGATAGCGGTGTAGATATTTCCATGTTTATGCAGATAGTTGTGTAGATATCTCCATCTTAATACAGATGGCGGTGTAGATATTTAAATGTTCATTCAGATGGCTGTGTAGACATATCCATGTTCATACAGATGGCGGTGAAGATATTTCCATGTGCATACAGATAGCGGTGTAGATATTTCCATGTTCATACAGATAGCGGTGTAGATATTTCCATTTTCATACAGATGGCTGTGTAGATATATCCATGTTCCTACAGATGGCGGTGAAGATATTTCCATGTTCATACAGATGGCGGTGTAGATATTTCCATGTTCATACAGATAGCGGGGCTGATATTTCCATGTTTGTACATGTAGCGGTTAAGATATTTCCATGTTTATACACATAGCGGTGTAGATATTTCCATGTTCATACAGATAGCAGTGTATGTATTTCCATGTTCATACAGATAGCGGTGTAGATATTTCCATTTTCATGCAGATAGCGGTGTATATATTTCGCTGTTCAAACAGTTAGCGGTGTTGATATTTCCATGTTCATAAAGATAGCGGTGTAGATATTTCCATGTTTATACAGATAGCGGTGAAGTTGTATGCATGTTTACACAGATAGCGGTGTAGATATTTCCACGTTCATCCAGATGGCTGTGTAGATATATCCATGTTCATACAGATGGCGGTGAAGATATTTCCATGTTCATACAGATAGCGGTGTAGATATCTCCATCTTAATACAGATGGCGGTGTAGATATTTATATGTTCATACAGATGGCAGTGCAGATATTTCCATGTTCATACGGATGGCGGTGAAGATATTTCCATGTTCATACAGATGGAGGTGTAGAAACTTCCATGTTCATACTGATAGCGGTGCTGATATTTCCATGTTTATACAGGTAGCGGTGTAGATATTTCCATGTTTATACAGATAGCAGTGTAGATATTTCCATGTTTATACACATAGCGGTGTAGATATTTCCATGTCTATACAGATAGCGGTGTAGATATTTCCATGTTTATGCAGATAGTGGTGTAGATATCTCCATCTTAATACAGATGGCGGTGTAGATATTTAAATGTTCATACAGATGGTGGTGCAGATATTTCCATGTTCATACAGATGGCGGTGTAGATATTTCCATGTTCGTACAGATAGCGGTGTAGTTATTTCCATGTGTAAATAGATAGCTGTGTAGATATTTCCATGTATAAGCAGATAGCTGTGTAGATATTTCCGTTTTTATGCAGATAGCGGTGTATATATTTCCCTGTTCAAACAGTTAGTGGTGTAGATATTTCCATGTTCATAAAGATAGCGGTGTAGATATTTCCATCTTTATTCAGATAGCAGTGAAGATGTATGCATGTTTACACAGATAGCGGTGTAGATATTTCCATGTTCATCCAGATGGCTGTGTAGATATATCCATGTTCATACAGATAGCAGTGTAGATATTTCCATGTTCATACAGATAGCGGTGCAGATATTTCCATGTTCATCCAGATGGCTGTGTAGATATATCCATGTTCATACTGATGGCGGTGAAGATATTTCTATGTTCATACAGATAGTGGTGTAGATATTTCCATGTTCATACAGATGGCTGTGTAGATATATACATGTTCATACAGATGGCGTTGTAGATATTTCCATGTTCATTCAGATAGCCGTGTAGATATTGCCATGTTCATACCGATAGCGGTGCTGATACTTCCATGTTTATACAGGTTGCGGTGTACATATTTCCGTGTTTATACAGGTAACGGTGTAGTTATTTCCATGTTCATACTGATAGCGGTGTAGATATTTCCATGTTTATACAGATAGCGGTGTAGATATCTCCTTCTTATTACAGATGGCGGTGTAGATATTTATATGTTCATACAGATGGCGGTGCAGATATTTCCATGTTCATACAGATGGTGGTGTAGATATTTCCATGTTTATAGAGATAGCGGTGTAGTTATTTCCATGTGCAAAGAGATAGCTGTGTAGATATTTCCATGTGTATGCAGATAGCTGTGTAGATATTTCCATTTTCATGCAGATAGCGGTGTAGATATTTCCATGTTCAAACAGATAGCGGTGTAGATATTTCCATGTTCATACAGATAGCGGTGTGGATATTTCCATGTTTATACAGATAGCGGTGAAGATGTATGCATGTTTACACAGATAGACGTGTAGATATTTCCATGTTAATACAGATAGCGTTGTAGATATTTCCATGTTCATCCAGACGGCTGTGTAGACATATCCATGTTCATACAGATGGCGGTGAAGATATTTCCATGTTCATACAGATGGCTGTGTAGATATATCCATGTTCATACAGATGACGGTGAAGATTTTTCCATTTTCATACAGATGGCGGTGTAGTTATTTCCATGTTCATACAGATAGCGGTGCTGATATTTCCATGTTTATACAGGTAGCATTGTAGATATTTCCATGTTTATGCAGATAGCGGTGTAGATATTTCCATGTTCATCCAGACGGCTGTGTAGACATATCCATGTTCATACAGATGGCGGTGAAGATATTTCCATCTTCATACAGATGGCTGTGTAGATATATCCATGTTCATACAGATGACGGTGAAGATTTTTCCATGTTCATACAGATGGCGGTGTAGATATTTCCATGTTCATACAGATAGCGGTGCTGATATTTCCATGTTTGTACAGGTAGCGGTGTAGATATTTCCATGTTTATACAGATAGCGGGGTAGATATTTCCATGTTTATACACATAGCGGTGTAGATATTTCCATGTTCATACAGATAGCGGTGTAGATATCTCCATCTTAATACAGATGGCGGTGTAGATATTTATATGTTCATACAGATGGCGGTGCAGATATTTCCATGTTCATACAGATGGTAGTGAAGATATTTCCATGTTCATACAGATGGCGGTGTAGATACTTCCATGTTCATACTGATAGCGGTGCTGATATTTCCATGTTTATACAGGTAGCGGTGTAGATATTTCCATGTTTATACAGATGGCGGGGAAGATATTTCCATGTTTATACACATAGCGGTGTAGATATTTCCATCTTTATACAGATAGCGGTGTAGATATCTCCATCTTAATACAGATGGTGGTGTAGATATTTATATGTTCATTCAGATGGCGGTGCAGATATTTCCATGTTCATACAGATGGCGGTGTAGATATTTCCATGTTCATACAGATAGCGGTGTAGTTATTTCCATGTGTAAAGAGATAGCTGTGTAGATATTCCCATGTATATGCAGATAGCTGTGTAGATATTTCCATTTTCAAGCAGATAGCGGTGTATATACTTCCCTGTTCAAACAGATAGTGGTGTAGATATTTCCATGTTCATACAGATAGTGGTGTAGATATTTCCATGTTTGTACAGATATCGGTGTAGATATCTCCATCTTAATACAGATGGCGGTGTAGATATTTACATGTTCATACAGATGGCGGTGCAGATATTTCCATGTTCATACAGATAGTGGTGCAGTTATTTCCATGTGTAAAGAGATAGCTGTGTAGATATTTCCATGTATATGCAGATAGCTCTGTAGATATTTCCATTTTCATGCAGATAGCGGTGTATATATTTCCCTGTTCAAACAGTTAGCGGTGTAGATATTTCCATGTTCAGAAAGATAGCGGTGTAGATATTTCCATGTTTATACAGATAGCGGTGAAGATGTATGCATGTTTACACAGATAGCGGTGTAGATATTTCCATGTTCATCCAGATGGCTGTGTAGATATATCCATGTTCATACAGATAGCGGTGTAGATATTTCCATCTTCATACAGATAGCGGTGCAGATATTTCCATCTTCATCCAGATGGCTGTGTAGATATATCCATGTTCATACAGAAGGCGGTGAAGATATTTCCATGTTCATACAGATAGCGGTGTAGATATTTCCATGTTCATACAGAAAGCTGTGTAGATATTTCCATGTTCATACAGATAGCGGTGTAGATATTTCCATGTTTATACAGTTAGCGGTGTAGATACCTCCTTCTTAATACAGATGTCGGTGTAGATATTTCCATGTTCATACAGATGGCGGTGTAGATATTTCCATGTTTATAGAGATAGCTTTGTAGTTATTTCCATGTGCAAAGAGATAGCTGAGTAGATATTTCCATTTATATGCAGATAGTTGTGTAGATATTTCCATTTTCATGCAGATAGCTGGTTAGATATTTCCATGTTCATACAGATGGCTGTGTAGATATATCCATGTTCATACAGATGGCGGTGAAGATATTTCCATGTTCATACAGATGGCGGTGTAGATATTTCCATGTTCCTACACATAGCGGTGTAGATATTTCCATGTTCATACCGATAGCGGTGCTGTTATTTCCATGTTTATACAGGTAGCGGTGTAGATATTTCCATGTTCATACAGATAGCGGTGTAGATATTTCCATGTTTATACAGACAGCAGTGTAGATATTTCCTTGTTTATACTGAGAGCGGTGTAGAATTCTCCTTCTTAATACAGACGCCGGTGTAGATGTTTATATGTTCATACAGATGGCGGTGCAGATATTTCCATGTTCATACAGATAGAGGTGTAGATATTTCCATGTTCATACAGGTAGCGGTGTAGTTATTTCCATGTGTAAAGAGATAGCTGTGTAGATTTTCCCATGTATATGCAGATAGCTGTGTAGATATTTCCATTTTCAAGCAGATAGCGGTGTATATACTTCCCTGATCAAACAGATACCGGTGTAGATATTTCCATGTTCATACAGATAGTGGTGTAGATATTTCCATGTTCATACAGATAGCGGTGTAGCTATTTCCATGTTCATACAGATAGCGGTGTGGATTTTTCCATGTTCATAGAGGTAGCGGTGTAGATATTTCCATGTTGATACAGATAGCGGTGTAGATATTTCCATGTTTATACAGGTATCGGTGTAGATATTTCCATGTTTATACAGATAGCAGTGTAGATATTTCCATGTTTATACACATAGCGGTGTAGATATTTCCATGTTTATACAGATAGCGGTGTAGATATTTCCATGTTTATGCAGATAGTTGTGTAGATATCTCCATCTTAATACAGATGGCGGTGTAGATATTTAAATGTTCATACTGATGGCGGTGCAGATATATACATGTTCATACAGATGGCGGTGTAGATATTTCCATGTTCATACAGATAGCGGTGTAGTTATTTCCATGTGTAAAGAGATAGCAGTGTAGATATTTCCATGTATAAGCAGATAGCTGTGTAGATATTTCCATGTTCATACAGATAGCGGTGTAGATATTTCCATGTTCATCCAGATGGCTGTGTAGATATTTCCATGTTCATACAGATAGCGGTGTAGATATTTCCATGTTCATACAGATAGCGGTGTTTGTATTTCCATGTTCATACAGATAGCGGTGAAGGCATTTCCATGTTCATCCAGATGGCTGTGTAGATATCTCCATGTGCATACCAATAGCGGTGTAGATATTTCCATGTTCATACAGATAGCCGTGTAGATATTTCCATGTTCATTCTGATGGCTGTGTAGATATATCCATGTTCATACAGATGGCGGTGAAGATATTTCCATGTTCATACAGATAGCGGTGTAGATATTTCCATGTTCATACAGATAGCCGTGTAGATATTGCCATGTTCATATCGATAGCGGTGCTGATACTTCCATGTTTATACAGGTAGCGGTGTACATATTTCCGTGTTTATACAGATAGCGGTGTAGATATTTCCATGTTCATACAGATGGCGGTGTAGATATTTCCATGTTTATAGAGATAGCGGTGTAGTAATTTCCATGTGTAAAGAGATAGCTTTGTAGATATTTCCATGTATGTGCAGATAGCTGAGTAGATATTTCCATTTTCATGCAGATAGCGGTGTGGATATTTCCATATTCAAACAGATAGCGGTGTTGATATTTCCATGTTCATACAGATAGCGGTGTAGATATTTCCATGTTTACACAGATAGCGGTGAAGATGTATTCATGTTTACACAGATAGCGGTGTAGATATTTCCATGTTCATACAGAAAACGGTGTAGATATTTCCATGTTTATACAGATAGCGGTGAAGATGTATGCATCTTTACACAGATAGCGGTGTAGATAATTCCATGTTCATCCAGATGGCTGTGTAGATATTTCCACGTTCATCCAGATGGCTGTGTAGATATATGAATGTTCATACAGATGGCGGTGAAGATATTTCCATATTCATACAGATGGCGGTGTAGATATTTCCATGTTCATACCAATAGCGGTGCTGATATTTCCATGTTCATACAGGTAACTGTGTAGATATTTCCATGTTTATACAGATAGCGGTGTAGATATTTCCATGTTTATTCACATAGCGGTGTAGATATTTCCATGTTTATACTGATAGCGGTGTAGATATCTCCATCTTAATACAGATGGCGGTGTAGGTATTTATATGTTCATACAGATGGCTGTGCAGTTATTTCCATGTTCATACAGATGACGGTGTAGATATTACCATGTTTATAGAGATAGCGGTGTAGTTATTTCCATGTGTAAAGAGATAGCTGTACAGTTATTTCCATGTATATGCAGATAGCTGTGTAGATATTTCCATTTTCATGCAGATAGCGGTGTAGATATTTCCATGTTCAAACAGATAGCGGTGTAGATATTTCCATGTTCATACAGATAGCGCTGTAGATATTTCCATGTTCATACAGATAGCGGTGTAGATATTTCCATGTTCATACAGATAGCAGTGTATGTATTTCCATGTTCATACAGATAGCGGTGTAGATATTTCCATTTTCATGCAGATAGCGGTGTAGATATTTCCCTGTTCAAACAGTTAGCGGTGTAGATATTTCCATGTTTATACAGATAGCGGTGAAGATGTATGCATGTTTACACAGATAGCGGTGTAGATAATTCCATGTTCATCCAGATGGCTGTGTAGATATATCCATGTTCATACAGATGGCGTTGAAGATATTTCCTTGTTCATACAGATAGCGGTGTAGATATTTGATGTTCATACAGATAGCGGTGTAGATATTTCCATGTTCATACAGACAGCGGTGAATGTATCTCCATGTTCATACAGATAGCGGTGTAGGTATTTCCATGTACATCCAGATGGCTGTGTAGTTATTTCCATGTTTATAGAGATAGCGGTGTAGTTATTTCCATGTGCAAAGAGGTAGCTTTGTAGATATTTCCAAGTATGTGCAGACAGCTGTGTAGATATTTCCATTTTCATGCAGATAGCGGTGTAGATATTTCCATTTTCAAACAGATAGCGGTGTATGTATTTCCGTGTTCATACAGATAGCGGTGTAGACATTTCCATGTTCATACAGATAGCGGTGTTGATATTTCCATGTTTATACAGATAGCGGTGAAGATGTATGCATGTTTACACAGATAGCAATGTAGATATTTCCATGTTCATACAGAAAACGGTGTAGATATTTCCATGTTTATACTGATAGCGTTGAAGAAGTATGCATGTTTACACAGATAGCGCTGTAGATAATTCCATGTTCATCCAGATGGCTGTGTAGATATTTCCACGTTCATCCAGATGGCTGTGTAGATATATCCATGTTCATACAGATGGCGGTGAAGATATTTCCATGTTCATCCAAATGGCTGTGAAGATATTTCCATGTTCATACCGATAGCGGTGTAGATATTTCCATGTTCATACAGATAGCGGTGTAGATATTTCCATGTTCATCCTGATGGCTGTGTAGATATATCCATGTTCATACAGATAGCCGTGTAGATATTGCCATGTTCATACCGATAGCGGTGCTGATACTTCCATGTTTATACAGGAAGCGGTGTACATATTTCCGTGACTATACAGGTAGCGGTGTAGATATTTCCATGTTCATACAGATAGCGGTGTAGATATTTCCATGTTTATACAGATAGCGGTGTAGATATCTCCTTCTTAATACAGATGGCGGTGTAGATATTTATATGTTCATACAGATGGCGGTGCAGATATTTCCATGTTCATACAGATGGCGGTGTAGATATTTCCATGTTTATAGAGATAGCGGTGTAGTTATTTCCATGTGCAAAGAGATAGCTGTGTAGATATTTCCATGTATATACAGATAGCTGTGTAGATATTTCCATTTCCATGCAGATAGCGGTGTAGATATTTCCATGTTCAAACAGATAGCGGTGTTGATATTTCCATGTTCATACACATAGCGGTGTAGATATTTCCATGTTTACACAGATAGCGGTGAAGATGTATTCATGTTTACACAGATAGCGGTGTAGATATTTCCATGTTCATACAGAAAACGGTGTAGATATTTCCATGTTTATACAGATAGCGGTGAAGATGTATGCATCTTTACACAGATAGCGGTGTAGATAATTCCATGTTCATCCAGATGGCTGTGTAGATATTTCCACGTTCATCCAGATGGCTGTGTAGATATATGAATGTTCATACAGATGGCGGTGAAGATATTTCCATATTCATACAGATGGCGGTGTAGATATTTCCATGTTCATACCAATAGCGGTGCTGATATTTCCATGTTCATACAGGTAACTGTGTAGATATTTCCATGTTTATACAGATAGCGGTGTAGATATTTCCATGTTTATTCACATAGCGGTGTAGATATTTCCATGTTTATACTGATAGCGGTGTAGATATCTCCATCTTAATACAGATGGCGGTGTAGGTATTTATATGTTCATACAGATGGCTGTGCAGTTATTTCCATGTTCATACAGATGACGGTGTAGATATTACCATGTTTATAGAGATAGCGGTGTAGTTATTTCCATGTGTAAAGAGATAGCTGTACAGTTATTTCCATGTATATGCAGATAGCTGTGTAGATATTTCCATTTTCATGCAGATAGCGGTGTAGATATTTCCATGTTCAAACAGATAGCGGTGTAGATATTTCCATGTTCATACAGATAGCGCTGTAGATATTTCCATGTTCATACAGATAGCGGTGTAGATATTTCCATGTTCATACAGATAGCAGTGTATGTATTTCCATGTTCATACAGATAGCGGTGTAGATATTTCCATTTTCATGCAGATAGCGGTGTAGATATTTCCCTGTTCAAACAGTTAGCGGTGTAGATATTTCCATGTTTATACAGATAGCGGTGAAGATGTATGCATGTTTACACAGATAGCGGTGTAGATAATTCCATGTTCATCCAGATGGCTGTGTAGATATATCCATGTTCATACAGATGGCGTTGAAGATATTTCCTTGTTCATACAGATAGCGGTGTAGATATTTGATGTTCATACAGATAGCGGTGTAGATATTTCCATGTTCATACAGACAGCGGTGAATGTATCTCCATGTTCATACAGATAGCGGTGTAGGTATTTCCATGTACATCCAGATGGCTGTGTAGTTATTTCCATGTTTATAGAGATAGCGGTGTAGTTATTTCCATGTGCAAAGAGGTAGCTTTGTAGATATTTCCAAGTATGTGCAGACAGCTGTGTAGATATTTCCATTTTCATGCAGATAGCGGTGTAGATATTTCCATTTTCAAACAGATAGCGGTGTATGTATTTCCGTGTTCATACAGATAGCGGTGTAGACATTTCCATGTTCATACAGATAGCGGTGTTGATATTTCCATGTTTATACAGATAGCGGTGAAGATGTATGCATGTTTACACAGATAGCAATGTAGATATTTCCATGTTCATACAGAAAACGGTGTAGATATTTCCATGTTTATACAGATAGCGTTGAAGAAGTATGCATGTTTACACAGATAGCGCTGTAGATAATTCCATGTTCATCCAGATGGCTGTGTAGATATTTCCACGTTCATCCAGATGGCTGTGTAGATATATCCATGTTCATACAGATGGCGGTGAAGATATTTCCATGTTCATCCAAATGGCTGTGAAGATATTTCCATGTTCATACCGATAGCGGTGTAGATATTTCCATGTTCATACAGATAGCGGTGTAGATATTTCCATGTTCATCCTGATGGCTGTGTAGATATATCCATGTTCATACAGATAGCCGTGTAGATATTGCCATGTTCATACCGATAGCGGTGCTGATACTTCCATGTTTATACAGGAAGCGGTGTACATATTTCCGTGACTATACAGGTAGCGGTGTAGATATTTCCATGTTCATACAGATAGCGGTGTAGATATTTCCATGTTTATACAGATAGCGGTGTAGATATCTCCTTCTTAATACAGATGGCGGTGTAGATATTTATATGTTCATACAGATGGCGGTGCAGATATTTCCATGTTCATACAGATGGCGGTGTAGATATTTCCATGTTTATAGAGATAGCGGTGTAGTTATTTCCATGTGCAAAGAGATAGCTGTGTAGATATTTCCATGTATATACAGATAGCTGTGTAGATATTTCCATTTCCATGCAGATAGCGGTGTAGATATTTCCATGTTCAAACAGATAGCGGTGTAGATATTTCCATGTTCATACAGATAGCGGTGTGGATATTTCCATGTTTATACAGATAGCGGTGAAGATGTATGCATGTTTACACAGATAGCGGTGTAGATATTTTCATGTTCATACAGATAGCGGTGTAGATATTTCCATGTTCATCCAGACGGCTGTGTAGACATATCCAAGTTCATACAGATGGCGGTGAAGATATTTCCATGCTTATACAGAAGCTGTTTAGATATATCCATGTTCATACAGATGGCGCTGAAGATTTTTCCATGTTCATACAGATGGCGGTGTAGATATTTCCATGTCCATACAGATAGCGGTGCTGATATTTCCATGTTTATACAGGTAGCAGTGTCGATATTTCCATGTTTATACAGATAGTGGTGTAGATATTTCCATGTTTATACACATAGCGGTGTAGATATTTCCATGTTTATACAGATAGCGGTGTAGATATCTCCATCTTAATACAGATGGCGGTGTAGATATTTATATGTTCATACAGATGGCGGTGCAGATATTTCCATGTTCATACAGATGGCGGTGAAGATATTTCCATGTTCATACAGATGGCGGTGTAGATACTTCCATGTTCATACTGATAGCGGTGCTGGTATTTCCATGTTTATACAGGTAGCGGTGTAGACATTTCCATGTTTATACAGATAGCGGTGTAGATATTTCCATGTTTATACACATAGCGGTGTAGATATATCCATGTTTATACACATAGCGGTGTAGATAACTCCATCTTAATACAGATGCCCGTGTAGATATTTATATGTTCATTCAGATGGCGGTGCAGATATTTCCATGTTCATACAGATGGCGGTGTAGATATTTCCATGTTTATACAGATAGCGGTGTAGTTATTTCCATGTGTAAAGAGATAGCTGTGTAGATATTTCCATGTATATGCAGATAGCTGTGTAGACATTTCCATTTTCATGCAGATAGCGGTGTATATATTTCCCTGTTTAAACAGTTAGCGGTGTAGATATTTCCATGTTCATGAAGATAGCAGTGTTGATATTTCCTTGTTTATACAGATAGCGGTGAAGATGTATGCATGTTTACACAGATAGCGGTGTAGATATTTCCATGTTCATCCAGATGGCTGTGTAGATATATCCATGTTCATACAGATAGCGGTGTAGATATTTCCATGTTCATACAGATAGCGGTGCAGATTTTTCCATGTTCATCCAGATGGCTGTGTAGATATATGCATGTTCATACAGATGGCGGTGAAGATATTTCCATGTTCATACAGATAGCGGTGTAGATATTTCCATGTTCATACAGATAGCGGTGTAGATATTTCCATGTTCATACAGATAGCGGTGTAGATATTTCCATGTTCATCCAGATGGCTGTGTAGATATATCCATGTTCATACAGATAGCGGTGTAGATATTTCCATGTTCATACAGATAGCCGTGTAGATATTGCCATGTTCATACCGATAGCGGTGCTGATACTTCCATGTTTATACAGGTAGCGGTGTACATATTTCCGTGTTTATACAGGTAGCGGTGTAGATATTTCCATGTTCATACAGATAGCGGTGTAGCTATTTCCATGTTCATACAGATAGCGGTGTAGATATCTCCTTCTTAATACAGATGGCGGTGTAGATATTTCCATGTTTATACAGATAGCGGTGAAGATGTATGCATGTTTACACAGATAGTGGTGTAGATATTTCCATGTTCATACAGATAGCGGTGTAGATATTTCCATGTTCCTCCAGAAGGCTGTGTAGTCATATCCATGTTCATACAGATGGCTGTGAAGATATTTCCATGTTCATACAGATGGCTGTGTAGATATATCCATGTTCATACAGATGGCGGTGAAGATTTTTACATGTTCATACAGATGGCGGTGTAGATATTTCCATGTTCATACAGATAGCGGTGCTGATATTTCATTGTTTATACAGGTATCAGTGTAGTTATTTCCATGTTTATACAGATAGCAGTGTAGATATTTCCATGTTTATACAGATAGCGGTGTAGATATCTCCATCTTAATACAGATGGCGGTGTAGATATTTATATGTTCATACAGATGGCGGTGCAGGTATTTCCATGTTCATACAGATGGCGGTGAAGATATTTCCATGTTCATACAGATGGCGGTGTAGATATTACCATGTTTATAGAGATAGCGGTGTAGTTATTTCCATGTGTAAAGAGATAGCTGCGTAGATATTTCCATGTATATGCAGATAGCTGTGTAGATATTTCCATTTTCATGCAGATAGCGGTGTAGATATTTCCGTGTTTATAAAGATAGCGGTGAAGATGTATGCATGTTTACACAGATAGCGGTGTAGATATTTCCATGTTCATCCAGATGGCTGTGTAGATATATCCATGTTCATCCAGATGGCTGTGTAGATATATCCATGTTCATACAGATGGCAGTGAAGATATTTCCATGTTCATACAGATATCGGTGTAGATATTTCCATGTTCATACAGATAGCGGTGTAGATATTTCCAAGTCTATACAGGTAGCGGTGTAGGTATTTCCATGTTTATACAGATAGCGGTGTAGATATTTCCATGTTTATACAGGTAGCATTGTAGATATTTCCATGTTTAAACAGATAGCGGTGTAGATATCTTCATCTTAATACAGATGGCGGTGTAGATATTTATATGTTCATAAAGATTGCGGTGCAGATATTTCCATGTTCATACAGATGGCCGTGTAGATATTTCCATGTTTATAGAGATAGCGGTGTAGTTATTTCCATGTGTAAAGAGATAGCTGTGTAGATATTTCCATGTATGTGCAGATAGCAGTGTAGATATTTCCATTTTCATGCAGATAGCGGTGTAGGTATTTCCATTTTCAAACAGATAGCGGTGTAGACATTTCCATGTTCATACAGATAGCGGTGTAGATATTTCCATGTTTATACAGATAGCGGTGAAGATGTATGCATGTTTACACAGATAGCGGTGTAGATATTTCCATGTTCATACAGAAGAAGGTGTAGATATTTCCATGTTTATACAGATAGCGGTGAAGATGTATGCATGTTTACACAGATAGCGGTGTAGATAATTCCATGTTCATCCAGATGGCTGTGTAGATATATCCATGTTCATACAGATAGCGGTGCAGATATTTCCATGTTCATCCAGATGGCTGTGTAGATATATCCATGTTCATACATATGGCGGTGAAGATATTTCCATGTTCATACAGATAGCGGTGTAGATATTTCCATGTTCATACAGATAGCGGTGTAGATATTTCCATGTTCATACAGACAGCGGTGTACGTATCTCCATGTTCATACAGATAGCGGTGTAGATATTTCCATGTTCATCCAGATGGCTGTGTAGATATTTCAATGTTCATACAGATAGCGGTGTAGATATTTCCATGTTCATACATATAGCGGTGCAGATATTTCCATGTTCATCCAGATAGCGGTGCAGATATTTCCATGTTCATCCAGATGGCTGTGTAGATATATCCAAGTTCATACAGATGGCGGTGAAGATATTTCCATGTTCATACAGATGGTGGTGTAGATATTTCCATGTTCATACAGATAGCGGTGTAGATATTTCCATGTTCATACAGATAGCGGTGTTTGTATTTCCATGTTCATACAGATAGCGGTGAAGGCATTTCCATGTTCATCCAGATGGCTGTGTAGATATCTCCATGTGCATACCAATAGCGGTGTAGATATTTCCATGTTCATACAGATAGCAGTGTAGATATTTCCATGTTCATTCTGATGGCTGTGTAGATATATCCATGTTCATACAGATGGCGGTGAAGATATTTCCATGTTCATACAGATAGCGGTGTAGATATTTCCATGTTCATACAGATAGCCGTGTAGATATTGCCATGTTCATATCGATAGCGGTGCTGATACTTCCATGTTTATACAGGTAGCGGTGTACATATTTCCGTGTTTATACAGATAGCGGTGTAGATATTTCCATGTTCATACAGATGGCGGTGTAGATATTTCCATGTTTATAGAGATAGCGGTGTAGTAATTTCCATGTGTAAAGAGATAGCTTTGTAGATATTTCCATGTATGTGCAGATAGCTGAGTAGATATTTCCATTTTCATGCAGATAGCGGTGTGGATATTTCCATATTCAAACAGATAGCGGTGTTGATATTTCCATGTTCATACAGATAGCGGTGTAGATATTTCCATGTTTACACAGATAGCGGTGAAGATGTATTCATGTTTACACAGATAGCGGTGTAGATATTTCCATGTTCATACAGAAAACGGTGTAGATATTTCCATGTTTATACAGATAGCGGTGAAGATGTATGCATCTTCACACAGATAGCGGTGTAGATAATTCCATGTTCATCCAGATGGCTGTGTAGATATTTCCACGTTCATCCAGATGGCTGTGTAGATATATGAATGTTCATACAGATGGCGGTGAAGATATTTCCATATTCATACAGATGGCGGTGTAGATATTTCCATGTTCATACCGATAGCGGTGCTGATATTTCCATGTTCATACAGGTAACTGTGTAGATATTTCCATGTTTATACAGATAGCGGTGTAGATATTTCCATGTTTATTCACATAGCGGTGTAGATATTTCCATGTTTATACTGATAGCGGTGTAGATATCTCCATCTTAATACAGATGGCGGTGTAGGTATTTATATGTTCATACAGATGGCTGTGCAGTTATTTCCATGTTCATACAGATGACGGTGTAGATATTACCATGTTTATAGAGATAGCGGTGTAGTTATTTCCATGTGTAAAGAGATAGCTGTACAGTTATTTCCATGTATATGCAGATAGCTGTGTAGATATTTCCATTTTCATGCAGATAGCGGTGTAGATATTTCCATGTTCAAACAGATAGCGGTGTAGATATTTCCATGTTCATACAGATAGCGCTGTAGATATTTCCATGTTCATACAGATAGCGGTGTAGATATTTCCATGTTCATACAGATAGCAGTGTATGTATTTCCATGTTCATACAGATAGCGGTGTAGATATTTCCATTTTCATGCAGATAGCGGTGTAGATATTTCCCTGTTCAAACAGTTAGCAGTGTAGATATTTCCATGTTCATACAGATAGCGGTGTAGATATTTCCATGTTTATACAGATAGCGGTGAAGATGTATGCATGTTTACACAGATAGCGGTGTAGATAATTCCATGTTCATCCAGATGGCTGTGTAGATATATCCATGTTCATACAGATGGCGTTGAAGATATTTCCTTGCTCATACAGATAGCGGTGTAGATATTTGATGTTCATACAGATAGCGGTGTAGATATTTCCATGTTCATACAGACAGCGGTGAATGTATCTCCATGTTCATACAGATAGCGGTGTATGTATTTCCATGTACATCCAGATGGCTGTGTAGTTATTTCCATGTTTATAGAGATAGCGGTGTAGTTATTTCCATGTGTAAAGAGGTAGCTTTGTAGATATTTCCAAGTATGTGCAGACAGCTGTGTAGATATTTCCATTTTCATGCAGATAGCGGTGTAGATATTTCCATTTTCAAACAGATAGCGGTGTATGTATTTCCGTGTTCATACAGATAGCGGTGTAGACATTTCCATGTTCATACAGATAGCGGTGTTGATATTTCCATGTTTATACAGATAGCGGTGAAGATGTATGCATGTTTACACAGATAGCAGTGTAGATATTTCCATGTTCATACAGAAAACGGTGTAGATATTTCCATGTTTATACAGATAGCGTTGAAGAAGTATGCATGTTTAAACAGATAGCGCTGTAGATAATTCCATGTTCATCCAGATGGCTGTGTAGATATTTCCACGTTCATCCAGATGGCTGTGTAGATATATCCATGTTCATACAGATGGCGGTGAAGATATTTCCATGTTCATCCAAATGGCTGTGAAGATATTTCCATGTTCATACCGATAGCGGTGTAGATATTTCCATGTTCATCCTGATGGCTGTGTAGATATATCCATGTTCATACAGATGGCGGTGAAGATATTTCCATGTTCATACAGATAGCGGTGTAGATATTTCCATGTTCATCCAGAAGGCTGTGTAGATATATCCATGTTCATACAGATGGCGGTGAAAATATTTCCATGTTCATACAGATAGCGGTGTAGATATTTCCATGTTCATACAGATAGCGGTGCTGATATTTCCTTGTTCATCCAGATGGCTGTGTAGATATTTCCATGTTCATAGAGATGGCGGTGAAGATATTTCCATGTTCATACAGATATCGGTGTAGATATTTCCATGTTCATACAGATAGCGGTGTAGATATTTCCATTTTCATACAGATAGCGGTGCTGATATTTCCATGTTTATACAGGTAGGGGTGTAGGTATTTCCATGTTTATACAGATAGCGGTGTAGATATTTCCATGTTTATACAGGTAGCGGTGTAGATATTTCCATGTTTATACATATAGCGGTGTAGATATCTTCATCTTAATTCAGATGGCGGTGTAGATATTTATATGTTCATACAGATGACGGTGCAGATATTTCCATGTTCATACTGATGGCGGTGTAGATATTTCCATGTTTATAGAGATAGTGGTGTACTTATTTCCATGTGTAAAGAGATAGCTTTGTAGATATTTCCATGTATGTGCAGATAGCTGTGTAGATATTTCCATTTTCATGCAGATAGCGGTGTAGATATTTCCATTTTCAAACAGATAGCGGTGTAGATATTTCCATGTTCATACAGATAGCGGTGTAGATATTTCCATGTTTATACAGATAGCGGTGTATATATTTCCATGTTTATAGAGATAGAGGTGTAGTAATTTCCATGTGTAAAGAGATAGCTTTGTAGATATTTCCATGTATGTGCAGATAGCTGAGTAGATATTTCCATTTTCATGCAGATAGCGGTGTGGATATTTCCATGTTTACACAGATAGCGGTGAAGATGTATGCATCTTTACACAGATAGCGGTGTAGATAATTCCATGTTCATCCAGATGGCTGTGTAGATATTTCCACGTTCATCCAGATGGCTGTGTAGATATATCCATGTTCATACAGATGGCGGTGAAGATATTTCCATATTCATACAGATGGCGGTGTAGATATTTCCATGTTCATACCGATAGCGGTGCTGATATTTCCATGTTCATACAGGTAACTATGTAGATATTTCCATGTTTATACAGATAGCGGTGTAGATATTTCCATGTTTATACACATAGCGGTGTAGATATTTCCATGTTTATACTGATAGCGGTGTAGATATCTCCATCTTAATACAGATGGCGGTGTAGATATTTATATGTTCATACAGATGGCTGTGCAGTTATTTCCATGTTCATACAGATGACGGTGTAGATATTACCATGTTTATAGAGATAGCGGTGTAGTTATTTCCATGTGTAAAGAGATAGCTGTATAGTTATTTCCATGTATATGCAGATAGCTGTGTAGATACTTCCATTTTCATGCAGATATCAGTGTAGATATTTCCATGTTCAAACAGATAGCGGTGTAGATATTTCCATGTTCATACAGATAGCGGTGCAGATATTTCCATGTTCATACAGATAGCGGTGTAGATATTTCCATGTTCATACAGATAGCAGTGTATGTATTTCCGTGTTCATACAGATCGCGGTGTAGATATTTCCATATTCATGCAGATAGCGGTGTAGATATTTCCCTGTTCAAACAGTTAGCGGTGTAGATATTTCCATGTTCCTACAGATAGCGGTGTAGATATTTCCATGTTTATACAGATAGTGGTGAAGATGTATGCATGTTTACACAGATAGCGGTGTAGATAATTCCATGTTCATCCAGATGGCTGTGTAGATATATCCATGTTCATACAGATGGCGGTGAAGATATTTCCTTGTTCATACAGATAGCGGTGTAGATATTTGATGTTCATACAGATAGCGGTGTAGATATTTCCATGTTCATAGAGACAGCGGTGAATGTATCTCCATGTTCATACAGATAGCGGTGTAGGTATTTCCATGTTCACCCAGATGGCTGTGTAGTTATTTCCATGTTTATAGAGATAGCGGTGTAGTTATTTCCATGTGTAAAGAGATAGCTTTGTAGATATTTCCAAGTATGTGCAGACAGCTGTGTAGATATTTCCATTTTCATGCAGTTAGCGGTGTAGATATTTCCATTTTCAAACAGATAGCGGTGTATGTATTTCCATGTTCATACAGATAGCGGTGTAGACATTTCCATGTTCACACAGATAGCGGTGTAGATATTTCCATGTTTATACAGATAGCGGTGAAGATGTATGCATGTTTACACAGATAGCGGTGTAGATATTTCCATGTTCATACAGAAAACGGTGTAGATATTTCCATGTTTATACAGATAGCGTTGAATATGTATGCATGTTTACACAGATAGCGCTGTAGATAATTCCATGTTCATCCAGATGGCTGTGTAGATATTTCCACGTTCATTCAGGTAGCTGTGTAGATATATCCATGTTCATACAGATGGCGGTGAAGATATTTCCATGTTCATCCAAACGGCTGTGTAGATATTTCCATGTTCATACCGATAACGGTGTAGATATTTCCATGTTCATACAGATAGCGGTGTAGATATTTTCATGTTCATCCTGATGGCTGTGTAGATATATCCATGTTCATACAGATGGCGGTGAAGATATTTCCATGTTCATACAGATAGCGGTGTAGATATTTCCATGTTCATCCAGATGGCTGTGTAGATATATCCATGTTCATACAGATGGCGGTGAAGATATTTCCATGTTCATACAGATAGCGGTGTAGATATTTCCATGTTCGTCCAGATGGCTGTGTAGGTATATCCATGTTCATACAGATGGCGGTGAAAATATTTCCATGTTCATACAGATAGCGGTGTAGATATTTCCATGTTCATACAGATAGCGGTGCTGGTATTTCCTTGTTCATCCAGATGGCTGTGTAGATATTTCCATGTTCATAGAGATGGTAGTGAAGATATTTCCATGTTCATACAGATATCGGTGTAGATATTTCCATGTTCATACAGATAGCGGTGTAGATATTTCCATGTTCATACAGATAGCGGTGCTGATATTTCCATGTTTATACAGGTAGGGGTGTAGGTATTTCCATGTTTATACAGATAGCGGTGTAGATATTTCCATGTTTATACAGGTAGCGGTGTAGATATTTCCATGTTTATACATATAGCGGTGTAGATATCTTCATCTTAATTCAGATGGCGGTGTAGATATTTATATGTTCATACAGATGACGGTGCAGATATTTCCATGTTCATACTGATGGCGGCGTAGATATTTCCATGTTTATAGAGATAGCGGTGTACTTATTTCCATGTGTAAAGAGATAGCTTTGTAGATATTTCCATGTATGTGCAGATAGCTGTGTAGATATTTCCATTTTCATGCAGATAGCGGTGTAGATATTTCCATTTTCAAACAGATAGCGGTGTAGATATTTCCATGTTCATACAGATAGCGGTGTAGATATTTCCATGTTTATACAGATAGCGGTGAAGATGTATGCATGTTTACACATATAGCGGTGTAGATATTTCCATGTTCATACAGAAAACGGTGTAGATATTTCCATGTTTATACAGATAGCCGTGAAGATGTATGCATGTTTACACAGATAGCGGTGTAGATAATTCCATGTTCATCCAGATGGCTGTGTAGATATTTCCACGTTCATCCAGATGGCTGTGTAGATATATCCATGTTCATACAGATGGCGGTGAAGATATTTCCATGTTCATCCAAATGGCTGTGTAGATATTTCCATGTTCATACCGATAGCGGTGTAGATATTTCCATGTTCATACAGATAGCGGTGTAGATATTTCCATGTTCATCCTGATGGCTGTGTAGATATATCCATGTTCATACAGATGGCGGTGAAGATATTTCCATGTTCATACAGATAGCGGTGTAGATATTTCCATGTTCATCCAGATGGCTGTGTAGATATATCCATGTTCATACAGATGGCGGTGAAGATATTTCCATGTTCATACAGATAGCGGTGTAGATATTTCCATGTTCGTCCAGATGGCTGTGTAGGTATATCCATGTTCATACAGATGGCGGTGAAAATATTTCCATGTTCATACAGATAGCGGTGTAGATATTTCCATGTTCATACAGATAGCGGTGCTGGTATTTCCTTGTTCATCCAGATGGCTGTGTAGATATTTCCATGTTCATAGAGATGGTAGTGAAGATATTTCCATGTTCATACAGATATCGGTGTAGATATTTCCATGTTCATACAGATAGCGGTGTAGATATTTCCATGTTCATACAGATAGCGGTGCTGATATTTCCATGTTTATACAGGTAGGGGTGTAGGTATTTCCATGTTTATACAGATAGCGGTGTAGATATTTCCATGTTTATACAGGTAGCGGTGTAGATATTTCCATGTTTATACATATAGCGGTGTAGATATCTTCATCTTAATTCAGATGGCGGTGTAGATATTTATATGTTCATACAGATGACGGTGCAGATATTTCCATGTTCATACTGATGGCGGCGTAGATATTTCCATGTTTATAGAGATAGCGGTGTACTTATTTCCATGTGTAAAGAGATAGCTTTGTAGATATTTCCATGTATGTGCAGACAGCTGTGTAGATATTTCCATTTTCATGCAGATAGCGGTGTAGATATTTCCATTTTCAAACAGATAGCGGTGTAGATATTTCCATGTTCATACAGATAGCGGTGTAGATATTTCCATGTTTATACAGATAGCGGTGAAGATGTATGCATGTTTACACATATAGCGGTGTAGATATTTCCATGTTCATACAGAAAACGGTGTAGATATTTCCATGTTTATACAGATAGCCGTGAAGATGTATGCATGTTTACACAGATAGCGGTGTAGATAATTCCATGTTCATCCAGATGGCTGTGTAGATATTTCCACGTTCATCCAGATGGCTGTGTAGATATATCCATGTTCATACAGATGGCGGTGAAGATATTTCCATGTTCATCCAAATGGCTGTGTAGATATTTCCATGTTCATACCGATAGCGGTGTAGATATTTCCATGTTCATACAGATAGCGGTGTAGATATTTCCATGTTCATACAGATAGCCGTGTAGATATTGCCATGTTCATACCGAAAGCTGTGCTGATACTTCCATGTTTATACAGGTAGCGGTGTACATATTTCCGTGTTTATACAGATAGCGGTGTAGATATTTCCACGTTCATACAGATGGCGGTGTAGATATTTCCATGTTTATAGAGATTGCGGTGTAGTTATTTCCATGTGTAAAGAGATAGCTTTGTAGATATTTCCATGAATGTGCAGATAGCTGAGTAGATATTTCCATTTTCATGCTGATAGCGGTGTGGATATTTCCATTTTCAAACAGATAGCGGTGTAGATTTTTCCATGTTCATACAGATAGCGGTGTAGATATTTCCATGTTTACACAGATAGCGGTGAAGTTGTTTGCATGTTTACACAGATAGCGGTGTAGATATTTCCATGTTCATACAGAAAACGGTGTAGATATTTCCATGTTTATACAGATAGCGGTGAAGATGTATGCATCTTTACACAGATAGCGGTGTAGATAATTCCATGTTCATCCAGATGGCTGTGTAGATATTTCCACGTTCATCCAGATGGCTGTGTAGATATATCCATGTTCATACAGATGGCGGTGAAGATATTTCCATATTCATACAGATGGCGGTGCAGATATTTCCATGTTCATACCTATAGCGGTGCTGATATTTCCATGTTCATACAGATAGCGGTGTAGATATTTCCATGTTCATACATATAGCGGTGTAGATATTTCCATGTTCATACAGATAGCAGTGTATTTATTTCCATGTTCATACAGATAGCAGTGTAGATATTTCCATTTTCATGCAGATAGCGGTGTAGTTATTTCCCTGTTCAAACAGTTAGCGGTGTAGATATTTCCATGTTCATACAGATAGCGGTGTAGATATTTCCATGTTTATACAGATAGCGGTGAAGATGTATGCATGTTTACACAGATAGCGGTGTAGATAATTCCATGTTCATCCAGACGGCTGTGTAGAGATTTCCATGTTCATACAGATGGCGGTGAAGATATTTCCTTGTTCATACAGATAGCGGTGTAGATATATGATGTTCATACAGATAGCGGTGTAGATATTTCCATGTTCATACAGACAGCGGTGAATGTATCTCCATGTTCATACAGATAGCGGTGTAGGTATTTCCATGTTCATCCAGATGGCTGTGTAGATATTTCCATGTTTATAGAGATAGTGGTGTAGTTATTTCCATGTGTAAAGAGATAGCTTTGTAGATATTTCCATGTATGTGCAGACAGCTGTGTAGATATTTCCATTTTCATGCAGATAGCGGTGTAGATATTTCCATTTTCAAACAGATAGCGGTGTAGACATTTCCATGTTCATACAGATAGCGGTGTAGACATTTCCATGTTCACACAGATAGCGGTGTTGATATTTCCATGTTTATACAGATAGCGGTGAAGATGTATGCATGTTTACACAGATAGCGGTGTAGATATTTCCATGTTCATACAGAAAACGGTGTAGATATTTCCATGTTTATACAGATAGCGTTGAAGATGTATGCATGTTTACACAGATAGCGCTGTAGATAATTCCATGTTCATCCAGATGGCTGTGTAGATATTTCCACGTTCATTCAGATAGCTGTGTAGATATATCCATGTTCATACAGATGGCGGTGAAGATATTTCCATGTTCATCCAAACGGCTGTGTAGATATTTCCATGTTCATACCGATAGCGGTGTAGATATTTCCATGTTCATACAGATAGCGGTGTAGATATTTCCATGTTCATCCTGATGGCTGTGTAGATATATCCATGTTCATACAGATGGCGGTGAAGATATTTCCATGTTCATACAGATAGCGGTGTAGATATTTCCATGTTCATCCAGATGGCTGTGTAGATATATCCATGTTCATACAGATGGCGGTGAAGATATTTCCATGTTCATACAGATAGCGGTGTAGATATTTCCATGTTCATCCAGATGGCTGTGTAGATATATCCATGTTCATACAGATGGCGGTGAAAATATTTCCATGTTCATACAGATAGCGGTGTAGATATTTCCATGTTCATACAGATAGCGGTGCTGGTATTTCCTTGTTCATCCAGATGGCTGTGTAGATATTTCCATGTTCATAGAGATGGCGGTGAAGATATTTCCATGTTCATACAGATATCGGTGTAGATATTTCCATGTTCATACAGATAGCGGTGTAGATATTTCCATGTTCATACAGATAGCGGTGCTGATATTTCCATGTTTATACAGGTAGGGGTGTATGTATTTCCATGTTTATACAGATAGCGGTGTAGATATTTCCATGTTTATACAGGTAGCGGTGTAGATATTTCCATGTTTATACATATAGCGGTGTAGATATCTTCATCTTAATTCAGATGGCGGTGTAGATATTTATATGTTCATACAGATGACGGTGCAGATATTTCCATGTTCATACTGATGGCGGCGTAGATATTTCCATGTTTATAGAGATAGCGGTGTACTTATTTCCATGTGTAAAGAGATAGCTTTGTAGATATTTCCATGTATGTGCAGATAGCTGTGTAGATATTTCCATTTTCATGCAGATAGCGGTGTAGATATTTCCATGTTCATACCGATAGCGGTGCTGATATTTCCATGTTCATACAGGTAACTATGTAGATATTTCCATGTTTATACAGATAGCGGTGTAGATATTTCCATGTTTATACACATAGCGGTGTAGATATTTCCATGTTTATACTGATAGCGGTGTAGATATCTCCATCTTAATACAGATGGCGGTGTAGATATTTATATGTTCATACAGATGGCTGTGCAGTTATTTCCATGTTCATACAGATGACGGTGTAGATATTACCATGTTTATAGAGATAGCGGTGTAGTTATTTCCATGTGTAAAGAGATATCTGTATAGTTATTTCCATGTATATGCAGATAGCTGTGTAGATATTTCCATTTTCATGCAGATAGCGGTGTAGATATTTCCATGTTCAAACAGATAGCGGTGTAGATATTTCCATGTTCATACAGATAGCGGTGTAGATATTTCCATGTTCATACAGATAGCGGTGTAGATATTTCCATGTTCATACAGATAGCAGTGTATGTATTTCCATGTTCATACAGATAGCGGTGTAGATATTTCCATTTTCATGCAGATAGCGGTGTAGATATTTCCCTGTTCAAACAGTTAGCGGTGTAGATTTTTCCATGTTCATACAGATAGCGGTGTAGATATTTCCATGTTTATACAGATAGCGGTGAAGATGTATGCATGTTTACACAGATAGAGGTGTAGATAATTCCATGTTCATCCAGATGGCTGTGTAGATATATCCATGTTCATACAGATGGCGGTGAAGATATTTCCTTGTTCATACAGATAGCGGTGTAGATATTTGATGTTCATACAGATAGCGGTGTAGATATTTCCATGTTCATACAGACAGCGGTGAATGTATCTCCATGTTCATACAGATAGCGGTGTAGGTATTTCCATGTTCATCCAGATGGCTGTGTAGTTATTTCCATGTTTATAGAGATAGCGGTGTAGTTATTTCCATGTGTAAAGAGATAGATTTGTAGATATTTCCAAGTATGTGCAGACAGCTGTGTAGATATTTCCATTTTCATGCAGATAGCGGTGTAGATATTTCCATTTCCAAACACATAGCGGTGTATGTATTTCCATGTTCATACAGATAGCGGTGTAGACATTTCCATGTTCATACAGATAGCGGTGTTGATATTTCCATGTTTATACAGATAGCGGTGAAGATGTATGCATGTTTACACAGATAGCGGTGTAGATATTTCCATGTTCATACAAAAAACGGTGTAGATATTTCCATGTTTATACAGATAGCGTTGAAGATGTATGCATGTTTACACAGATAGCGCTGTAGATAATTCCATGTTCATCCAGATGGCTGTGTAGATATTTCCACGTTCATCCAGGTGGCTGTGTAGATATATCCATGTTCATACAGATGGCGGTGAAGATATTTCCATGTTCATCCAAATGGCTGTGTAGGTATTTCCATGTTCATACCGATAGCGGTGTAGATATTTCCATGTTCATACAGATAGCGGTGTAGATATTTCCATCTTCATCCTGATGGCTGTGTAGATATATCCATGTTCATACAGATGGCGGTGAAGATATTTCCATGTTCATACAGATAGCGGTGTAGATATTTCCATGTTCATACAGATAGCGGTGCTGATATTTCCTTGTTCATCCAGATGGCTGTGTAGATATTTCCATGTTCATAGAGATGGCGGTGAAGATATTTCCATGTTCATACAGATATCGGTGTAGATATTTCCATGTTCATACAGATAGCGGTGTAGATATTTCCATGTTCATACAGAAAGCGGTGCTGATATTTCCATGTTTATACAGGTAGGGGTGTAGGTATTTCCATCTTTATACAGATAGCGGTGTAGATATTTCCATGTTTATACAGGTAGCGGTGTAGATATTTCCATGTTTATACATATAGCGGTGTAGATATCTTCATCTTAATTCAGATGGCGGTGTAGATATTTATATGTTCATACAGATGACGGTGCAGATATTTCCATGTTCATACTGATGGCGGTGTAGATATTTCCATGTTTATAGAGATAGCGGTGTACTTATTTCCAAGTGTAAAGAGATAGCTTTGTAGATATTTCCATGTATGTTCAGATAGCTGTGTAGATATTTCCATTTTCATGCAGATAGCGGTGTAGATATTTCCAATTTCAAACAGATAGCGGTGTAGATATTTCCATGTTCATACAGATAGCGGTGTAGATATTTCCATGTTTATACAGATAGCGGTGAAGATGTATGCATGTTTACACATATAGCGGTGTAGATATTTCCATGTTCATACAGAAAACGGTGTAGATATTTCCATGTTTATACAGATAGCGGTGAAGATGTATGCATGTTTACACAGATAGCGGTGTAGATAATTCCATGTTCATCCAGATGGCTGTGTAGATATTTCCACGTTCATCCAGATGGCTGTGTAGATATATCCATGTTCATACAGATGGCGGTGAAGATATTTCCATGTTCATACAGATAGCGGTGTAGATATTTCCATGTTTTTACAGGTAGCGGTGTAGATATTTCCATATTTATACAGATAGCGGTGTAGATATTTCCATGTTTATACAGATAGCGGTGTAGATATTTCCATGTTAATACAGATAGCGGTGTAGATATTTCCATGTTCATCCAGAAGGCTGTGTAGATATTTCCATGTTCATACAGATAGCGGTGCTGATATTTCCATGTTTATATAGATAGCGGTGTAGATATTTCCATGTTCATACAGATAACGGTGTAGATATTTCCATGTTTATACAGATAGCAGTGTAGATATTTCCATGTTTATACTGATAGCGGTGTGGATATCTCCATCTTAATACAGATGGTGGTGTAGATATTTATATGTTCATGCAGATGGCGGTGCAGATATTTCCATGTTCATACAGATGGCGGTGTAGATATTTCTATGTTTATAGAGATAGCGGTGTAGTTATTTCCATGTGTAAAGAAATAGCTTTGTAGATATTTCAATGTATATGCTGATAGCTCTGTAGATATTTCCATTTTCATGCAGATAGCAGTGTAGATATTTCCATGTCCATACAGATAGCGGTGGAGATATTTCCATGTTTATACAGATAGCGGTGAAGATGTATGCATGTTTACACAGATAGCGGTGTAGATATTTCCATGTTCATTCAGGTAGCGGTGTAGATATTTCCATGTTCATCCAGATAGCTGTGTAGATATATCCATGTTCATACAGATGGCGGTGAAGATTTTTCAATGTTCATACAGATAGCGGTGTAGATCTTTCCATGTTCATGCAGATAGCGGTGTATATATTTCCATGTTCATACAGATAGAGGTGTAGCTATTTCCATGTTCATACAGATTGCGGTGTAGATATTTCCATGTTCATCCAGATGGCTGTGTAGATATATCCATGTTCATACAGATGGCGGTGAAGATATTTCCATGTTCATACAGATAGCGGTGTAGATATTTCCATGTTCATACAGATAGTGGTGTAGATATTTCCATGTTCATACAGATAGCGGTGTATCTATTTCCATGTTCATACAGATGGCGGTGTAGATATTTCCATGTTCATCCAGATGGCTGTGTAGATATTTCCATGTTCATACAGATAGCGGTGCTGATATTTCCAAGTTTATACAGGTAGCGGTGTAGATATTTCCATGTTTATACAGATAGCGGTGTAGATATTTCCATGTTTATACAGATTGCGGTGTAGATATCTCCATCTTAATACAGATGGCGGTGTAGATATTTAAATGTTCATACAGATGGCGGTGGAGATATCTCCATGTTCATACAGATGGCGTTGTAGATATTTCCATGTTAATAGAGATAGCGGTGTAGTTATTTCCATGTGTAAAGAAATAGCTTTGTAGATATTTCCATGTATATGCAGATAGCTGTGTAGATATTTCCATTTTCATGCAGATGGCGGAGTAGATATTTCCATGTTCAAACAGATAGCGGTGTAGATATTTCCATGTTCATACAGATAGCGGTGTAGATATTTCCATGTTTATACAGATAGCGGTGAAGATGTATGCATGTTTACACAGATAGTGGTGTAGATATTTCCATGTTCATACAGATAGCGGTGTAGATATTTCCATGTTCATTCAGATGGCTATGTAGATATACCCATGTTCATACAGATGGCGGTTAAGATATTTCCATGTTCATACAGATAGCGGTGTAGATATCTCCATCTTAATACAGATGGCGGTGTAGATATTTATATGTTCATACAGATGGCGGTGCAGATATTTCCATGTTCATACAGATGGCGGTGAAGATATTTCCATGTTCATACAGATGGCGGTGTAGATACTTCCATGTTCATACTGATAGCGGTGCTGAAATTTCCATGTTTATACAGGTAGCAGTGTAGATATTTCCATGTTTATACAGATAGCAGTGTAGATATTTCCATGTTTATACACATAGCGGTGTAGATATTTCCATGTTTATACAGATAGCGGTGTAGATATCTCCATCTTAATACAGATGGTGGTGTGGATATTTATATGTTCATTCAGATTGCGGTGCATGTATTTCCATGTTCATACAGATGGCGGTGTAGATATTTCCATCTTCATACAGATAGCGGTGTAGTTATTTCCATGTGTAAAGAGATAGCTGTGTAGATATTTCCATATATATGCAGATAGCTGTGTAGACATTTCCATTTTCATGCAGATAGCGGTGTATATATTTCCCTGTTCAAACAGTTAGCGGTGTACATATTTCCATGTTCATAAAGATAGCAGTGTAGATATTTCCATGTTTATACAGATAGCGGTGAAGATGTATGCATGTTTACACAGATAGCGGTGTAGATATTTCCATGTTCATCCAGATGGCTGTGTAGATATATCCATGTTCATACAGATAGCGGTGTAGATATATCCATGTTCATACAGATAGCGGTGTATGTATTTCCATGTTCATACAGATAGCGGTGTAGATATTTCCATGTTCATCCAGATGCCTGTGTAGATATATCCATGTTCATACAGAAAGCGGTGTAGATATTTCCATGTTCATCCAGATGGCTGTGTAGCTATTTCCATGTTCATACAGATAGTGGTGTAGATATTTCCATGTTCATACAGATTGCAGTGTAGATATTTCCATGTTCATTCAGATAGCCGTGTAGATATTGCCATGTTCATACCGATAGCGCTGCTGATACTTCCATGTTTATACAGGTAGCGGTGTACATATTTCCGTGTTTATACAGGTAGCGGTGTAGATATTTCCATGTTCATACAGATAGCGGTGTAGATATTTCCATGTTTATACAGATAGCGGTGTAGATATCTCCTTCTTAATACAGATGGCGGTGTAGATATTTATATGTTCATACAGATGGCAGTGCAGATATTTCCATGTTCATACAGATGGCGGTGTAGATATTTCCATGGTTATAGAGATAGCAGTGTAGTTATTTCCATGTGCAAAGAGATAGCTGTGTAGATATTTCCATGTATATGCAGATAGCTTTGTAGATATTTCCTTTTTCATGCAGATAGCGGTGTAGCTATTTCCATGTTCAAACAGATAGCGGTGTAGATATTTCCATGTTCATACAGATAGCGGTGTGGATATTTCCATGTTTTTACAGATAGCGGTGAAGATGTATGCATGTTTACACAGATAGCGGTGTAGATATATTCATGATCATACAGATAGCGGTGTAGATATTTCCATGTTCATCCAGACGGCTGTGTAGACAAATCCATGTTCATACAGATGGCGGTGAAGATATTTCCATGTTCATACAGATGGCTGTGTAGATATATCTATGTTCATACAGATGGCGGTGAAGATTTTTCCATGTAAATACAGATGGCGGTGTAGATATTTCCATGTTCATACAGATAGCGGGGCTGTTATTTCCATGTTTATACAGGTAGCAGTGTAGATATTTCCATGTTTATACAGATAGCGGTGTAGATATTTAAATGTTTATACACATAGCGGTGTAGATATTTCCATGTTTATACAGATAGAGGTGTAGATATCTCCATCTTAATACAGATGGCGGTGTAGATATTTATATATTCATGCATATGGTGGTGCAGATACTTCCATGTTCATACAGATGGCGGTGAAGATATTTCCATGTTCATACAGATGGCGGTGTAGGTACTTCCATGTTCATACTGATAGCGGTGCTGATATTTCCATGTTTATACAGGTAGCGGTGTAGATATTTCCATGTTTATACAGATAGCGGTGTAGGTATTTCCATGTTTATACACGTAGCGGTGTAGATATTTCCATGTTTATACAGATAGCAGTGTAGATATCTCCATCTTAATACAGATGGCGGTGTAGATATTTATATGTTCATTCAGATGGCGGTGCAGATATTTCCATGTTCATACAGATGGCGGTGAAGATATTTCCATATTCATACAGATAGCGGTGTAGTTATTTCCATGTGTAAAGAGATAGCTGTGTAGATATTTCCATGTATATGCAGATAGCTGTGTAGACATTTCCATTTTCATGCAGATAGCGGTGTATATATTTCCCTGTTCAAACAGTTAGCGGTGTAGATATTTCCATGTTCATAAAGATAGCAGTGTAGATATTTCCATGTTTATACAGATAGCGGTGAAGATGTATGCATGTTTACACAGATAGCGGTGTAGATATTTCCATGTTCATCCAGATGGCTGTGTAGATATATCCATGTTCATACAGATAGCGGTGTAGATATTTCCATGTTCATACAGATAGCGGTGCAGATATTTCCATGTTCATCCAGATGGCTGTGTAGATATATCCATGTTCATACAGATGGCGGTGAAGATATTTCCATGTTCATACAGATGGCGGTGTAGATATTTCCATGTTCATACAGATAGCGTTGTAGATATTTCCATGTTCATACATATAGCGGTGTATGTATTTCCATGTTCATACAGATAGCGGTGTAGATATTTCCATGTTCATCCGGATGCCTGTGTACCTATTTCCATGTTCATACAGATAGCGGTGTAGATATTTCCATGTTCATACAGATAGCGGTGTAGATATTTCCATGTTCATACAGATGGCGGTGAAGATATTTCCATGTTCATACAGATGGCGGTGTAGATATTTCCATGTTCATACAGATAGCGTTGTAGATATTTCCATGTTCATACATATAGCGGTGTATGTATTTCCATGTTCATACAGATAGCGGTGTAGATATTTCCATGTTCATCCGGATGCCTGTGTACCTATTTCCATGTTCATACAGATAGCGGTGTAGATATTTCCATGTTCATACAGATAGCGGTGTAGATATTTCCATGTTCATACAGATAGCCGTGTAGATATTGCCATGTTCATACCGATAGCGGTACTGTTACTTCCATGTTTATACAGGTAGCGGTGTACATATTTCCGTGTTTATACAGGTAGCGGTGTAGATATTTCCGTGTTCATACAGATAGCGGTGTAGATATTTCCATGTTTATACAGATAGCGGTGTAGATATCTCCTTCTTATTACAGATGGCGGTGTAGATATTTATACTTTCATACAGATGGCGGTGCAGATATTTCCATGTTCATACAGATGGTGGTGTAGATATTTCCATGTTTATACAGATAGCGGTGAAGATGTATGCATGTTTACACATATAGCGGTGTAGATATTTCCATGTTCATACAGAAAACGGTGTAGATATTTCCATGTTTATACAGATAGCGGTGAAGATGTATGCATGTTTACACAGATAGCGGTGTAGATAATTCCATGTTCATCCAGATGGCTGTGTAGATATTTCCACGTTCATCCAGATGGCTGTGTAGATATATCCATGTTCATACAGATGGCGGTGAAGATATTTCCATGTTCATACAGATAGCGGTGTAGATATTTCCATGTTTTTACAGGTAGCGGTGTAGATATTTCCATATTTATACAGATAGCGGTGTAGATATTTCCATGTTTATACAGATAGCGGTGTAGATATTTCCATGTTAATACAGATAGCGGTGTAGATATTTCCATGTTCATCCAGAAGGCTGTGTAGATATTTCCATGTTCATACAGATAGCGGTGCTGATATTTCCATGTTTATATAGATAGCGGTGTAGATATTTCCATGTTCATACAGATAACGGTGTAGATATTTCCATGTTTATACAGATAGCAGTGTAGATATTTCCATGTTTATACTGATAGCGGTGTGGATATCTCCATCTTAATACAGATGGTGGTGTAGATATTTATATGTTCATGCAGATGGCGGTGCAGATATTTCCATGTTCATACAGATGGCGGTGTAGATATTTCTATGTTTATAGAGATAGCGGTGTAGTTATTTCCATGTGTAAAGAAATAGCTTTGTAGATATTTCAATGTATATGCTGATAGCTCTGTAGATATTTCCATTTTCATGCAGATAGCAGTGTAGATATTTCCATGTTCATACAGATAGCGGTGGAGATATTTCCATGTTTATACAGATAGCGGTGAAGATGTATGCATGTTTACACAGATAGCGGTGTAGATATTTCCATGTTCATTCAGGTAGCGGTGTAGATATTTCCATGTTCATCCAGATAGCTGTGTAGATATATCCATGTTCATACAGATGGCGGTGAAGATTTTTCAATGTTCATACAGATAGCGGTGTAGATCTTTCCATGTTCATGCAGATAGCGGTGTATATATTTCCATGTTCATACAGATAGAGGTGTAGCTATTTCCATGTTCATACAGATTGCGGTGTAGATATTTCCATGTTCATCCAGATGGCTGTGTAGATATATCCATGTTCATACAGATGGCGGTGAAGATATTTCCATGTTCATACAGATAGCGGTGTAGATATTTCCATGTTCATACAGATAGTGGTGTAGATATTTCCATGTTCATACAGATAGCGGTGTATCTATTTCCATGTTCATACAGATGGCGGTGTAGATATTTCCATGTTCATCCAGATGGCTGTGTAGATATTTCCATGTTCATACAGATAGCGGTGCTGATATTTCCAAGTTTATACAGGTAGCGGTGTAGATATTTCCATGTTTATACAGATAGCGGTGTAGATATTTCCATGTTTATACAGATTGCGGTGTAGATATCTCCATCTTAATACAGATGGCGGTGTAGATATTTAAATGTTCATACAGATGGCGGTGGAGATATCTCCATGTTCATACAGATGGCGTTGTAGATATTTCCATGTTAATAGAGATAGCGGTGTAGTTATTTCCATGTGTAAAGAAATAGCTTTGTAGATATTTCCATGTATATGCAGATAGCGGTGTAGATATTTCCATTTTCATGCAGATGGCGGAGTAGATATTTCCATGTTCAAACAGATAGCGGTGTAGATATTTCCATGTTCATACAGATAGCGGTGTAGATATTTCCATGTTTATACAGATAGCGGTGAAGATGTATGCATGTTTACACAGATAGTGGTGTAGATATTTCCATGTTCATACAGATAGCGGTGTAGATATTTCCATGTTCATTCAGATGGCTATGTAGATATACCCATGTTCATACAGATGGCGGTTAAGATATTTCCATGTTCATACAGATAGCGGTGTAGATATCTCCATCTTAATACAGATGGCGGTGTAGATATTTATATGTTCATACAGATGGCGGTGCAGATATTTCCATGTTCATACAGATGGCGGTGAAGATATTTCCATGTTCATACAGATGGCGGTGTAGATACTTCCATGTTCATACTGATAGCGGTGCTGAAATTTCCATGTTTATACAGGTAGCAGTGTAGATATTTCCATGTTTATACAGATAGCAGTGTAGATATTTCCATGTTTATACACATAGCGGTGTAGATATTTCCATGTTTATACAGATAGCGGTGTAGATATCTCCATCTTAATACAGATGGTGGTGTGGATATTTATATGTTCATTCAGATTGCGGTGCATGTATTTCCATGTTCATACAGATGGCGGTGTAGATATTTCCATCTTCATACAGATAGCGGTGTAGTTATTTCCATGTGTAAAGAGATAGCTGTGTAGATATTTCCATATATATGCAGATAGCTGTGTAGACATTTCCATTTTCATGCAGATAGCGGTGTATATATTTCCCTGTTCAAACAGTTAGCGGTGTACATATTTCCATGTTCATAAAGATAGCAGTGTAGATATTTCCATGTTTATACAGATAGCGGTGAAGATGTATGCATGTTTACACAGATAGCGGTGTAGATATTTCCATGTTCATCCAGATGGCTGTGTAGATATATCCATGTTCATACAGATAGCGGTGTAGATATATCCATGTTCATACAGATAGCGGTGTATGTATTTCCATGTTCATACAGATAGCGGTGTAGATATTTCCATGTTCATCCAGATGCCTGTGTAGATATATCCATGTTCATACAGAAAGCGGTGTAGATATTTCCATGTTCATCCAGATGGCTGTGTAGCTATTTCCATGTTCATACAGATAGTGGTGTAGATATTTCCATGTTCATACAGATTGCAGTGTAGATATTTCCATGTTCATTCAGATAGCCGTGTAGATATTGCCATGTTCATACCGATAGCGCTGCTGATACTTCCATGTTTATACAGGTAGCGGTGTACATATTTCCGTGTTTATACAGGTAGCGGTGTAGATATTTCCATGTTCATACAGATAGCGGTGTAGATATTTCCATGTTTATACAGATAGCGGTGTAGATATCTCCTTCTTAATACAGATGGCGGTGTAGATATTTATATGTTCATACAGATGGCAGTGCAGATATTTCCATGTTCATACAGATGGCGGTGTAGATATTTCCATGGTTATAGAGATAGCAGTGTAGTTATTTCCATGTGCAAAGAGATAGCTGTGTAGATATTTCCATGTATATGCAGATAGCTTTGTAGATATTTCCTTTTTCATGCAGATAGCGGTGTAGCTATTTCCATGTTCAAACAGATAGCGGTGTAGATATTTCCATGTTCATACAGATAGCGGTGTGGATATTTCCATGTTTTTACAGATAGCGGTGAAGATGTATGCATGTTTACACAGATAGCGGTGTAGATATATTCATGATCATACAGATAGCGGTGTAGATATTTCCATGTTCATCCAGACGGCTGTGTAGACAAATCCATGTTCATACAGATGGCGGTGAAGATATTTCCATGTTCATACAGATGGCTGTGTAGATATATCTATGTTCATACAGATGGCGGTGAAGATTTTTCCATGTAAATACAGATGGCGGTGTAGATATTTCCATGTTCATACAGATAGCGGGGCTGTTATTTCCATGTTTATACAGGTAGCAGTGTAGATATTTCCATGTTTATACAGATAGCGGTGTAGATATTTAAATGTTTATACACATAGCGGTGTAGATATTTCCATGTTTATACAGATAGAGGTGTAGATATCTCCATCTTAATACAGATGGCGGTGTAGATATTTATATATTCATGCATATGGTGGTGCAGATACTTCCATGTTCATACAGATGGCGGTGAAGATATTTCCATGTTCATACAGATGGCGGTGTAGGTACTTCCATGTTCATACTGATAGCGGTGCTGATATTTCCATGTTTATACAGGTAGCGGTGTAGATATTTCCATGTTTATACAGATAGCGGTGTAGGTATTTCCATGTTTATACACGTAGCGGTGTAGATATTTCCATGTTTATACAGATAGCAGTGTAGATATCTCCATCTTAATACAGATGGCGGTGTAGATATTTATATGTTCATTCAGATGGCGGTGCAGATATTTCCATGTTCATACAGATGGCGGTGAAGATATTTCCATATTCATACAGATAGCGGTGTAGTTATTTCCATGTGTAAAGAGATAGCTGTGTAGATATTTCCATGTATATGCAGATAGCTGTGTAGACATTTCCATTTTCATGCAGATAGCGGTGTATATATTTCCCTGTTCAAACAGTTAGCGGTGTAGATATTTCCATGTTCATAAAGATAGCAGTGTAGATATTTCCATGTTTATACAGATAGCGGTGAAGATGTATGCATGTTTACACAGATAGCGGTGTAGATATTTCCATGTTCATCCAGATGGCTGTGTAGATATATCCATGTTCATACAGATAGCGGTGTAGATATTTCCATGTTCATACAGATAGCGGTGCAGATATTTCCATGTTCATCCAGATGGCTGTGTAGATATATCCATGTTCATACAGATGGCGGTGAAGATATTTCCATGTTCATACAGATGGCGGTGTAGATATTTCCATGTTCATACAGATAGCGTTGTAGATATTTCCATGTTCATACATATAGCGGTGTATGTATTTCCATGTTCATACAGATAGCGGTGTAGATATTTCCATGTTCATCCGGATGCCTGTGTACCTATTTCCATGTTCATACAGATAGCGGTGTAGATATTTCCATGTTCATACAGATAGCGGTGTAGATATTTCCATGTTCATACAGATGGCGGTGAAGATATTTCCATGTTCATACAGATGGCGGTGTAGATATTTCCATGTTCATACAGATAGCGTTGTAGATATTTCCATGTTCATACATATAGCGGTGTATGTATTTCCATGTTCATACAGATAGCGGTGTAGATATTTCCATGTTCATACAGATAGCGGTGTAGATATTTCCATGTTCATACAGATAGCCGTGTAGATATTGCCATGTTCATACCGATAGCGGTACTGTTACTTCCATGTTTATACAGGTAGCGGTGTACATATTTCCGTGTTTATACAGGTAGCGGTGTAGATATTTCCGTGTTCATACAGATAGCGGTGTAGATATTTCCATGTTTATACAGATAGCGGTGTAGATATCTCCTTCTTATTACAGATGGCGGTGTAGATATTTATACTTTCATACAGATGGCGGTGCAGATATTTCCATGTTCATACAGATGGTGGTGTAGATATTTCCATGTTTATAGAGATAGCGGTTTAGTTATTTCCATGTGCAAAGAGATAGCTGTGTTGATATTTCCATGTATATGCAGATAGCAGTGTAGATATTTCCATTTTCATGCAGATAGCTGTGTAGATATTTCCATGTTCAAACAGATAGCGGTGTAGATATTTCCATGTTCATACAGATAGCGGTGTGGATATTTCCATCTTTATACAGATAGCGGTGAAGATGTATGCATGTTTACACAGATTGCTGTGTAGATATTTCCATGTTCATACAGATAGCGGTGTAGATATTTCCATGCTCATCCAGACGGCTGTGTAGACATATCCATGTTCATACAGATAGCCGTGTAGATATTGCCATGTTCATACCGATAGCGGTACTGTTACTTCCATGTTTATACAGGTAGCGGTGTACATATTTCCGTGTTTATACAGGTAGCGGTGTAGATATTTCCGTGTTCATACAGATAGCGGTGTAGATATTTCCATGTTTATATAGATAGCGGTGTAGATATCTCCTTCTTATTACAGATGGCGGTGTAGATATTTATACTTTCATACAGATGGCGGTGCAGATATTTCCATGTTCATACAGATGGTGGTGTAGATATTTCCATGTTTATAGAGATAGCGGTTTAGTTATTTCCATGTGCAAAGAGATAGCTGTGTTGATATTTCCATGTATATGCAGATAGCAGTGTAGATATTTCCATTTTCATGCAGATAGCTGTGTAGATATTTCCATGTTCAAACAGATAGCGGTGTAGATATTTCCATGTTCATACAGATAGCGGTGTGGATATTTCCATCTTTATACAGATAGCGGTGAAGATGTATGCATGTTTACACAGATTGCGGTGTAGATATTTCCATGTTCATACAGATAGCGGTGTAGATATTTCCATGTTCATCCAGACGGCTGTGTAGACATATCCATGTTCATACAGATGGCTGTGAAGATATTTCCATGTTCATACAGATGGCTGTGTAGATATATCCATGTTCATACAGATGGCGGTGAAGATTTTTCCATGTTCATACAGAAGGCGGTGTAGATATTTCCATGTTCATGCAGATAGCGGTGCTGATATTTCCATGTTTATACAGGTAGCAGTGTAGATATTTCCATGTTTATACAGATAGCCGTGTAGATATTTCTATGTTTATACACATAGCGGTGTAGATATTTCCATGTTTATACAGATAGCGGTGTAGATATTTCCATGTTCATACAGATAGCGATGCAGATATTTCCATGTTCATACAGATAGCGGTGCAGATATTTCCATGTTCATCCAGATGGCTGTGTAGATATATCCATGTTCATACAGATGGCGGTGAAGATATTTCCATGTTCATACAGATAGCGGTGTAGATATTTCCATGTTCATACAGATAGCAGTGTAGATATTTCCATGTTCATACAGATAGCGGTGTATGTGTTTCCATGTTCATACAGATAGCAGTGTAGATATTTCCATGTTCATCCAGATGGCTGTGTAGATATATCCATGTTCATACAGATAGCGGTGTAGATATTTCCATGTTCACCCAGATGGCTGTGTAGCTATTTCCATGTTCATACAGATAGTGGTGTAGATATTTCCATGTTCATACAGATAGCGGTGTAGATATTTCCATGTTCATGCAGATAGCGGTGCTGATATTTCCATGTTTATACAGGTAGCAGTGTAGATATTTCCATGTTTATACAGATAGCCGTGTAGATATTTCTATGTTTATCCACATAGCGGTGTAGATATTTCCATGTTTATACAGATAGCGGTGTAGATATTTCCATGTTCATACAGATAGCGATGCAGATATTTCCATGTTCATACAGATAGCGGTGCAGATATTTCCATGTTCATCCAGATGGCTGTGTAGATATATCCATGTTCATACAGATGGCGGTGAAGATATTTCCATGTTCATACAGATAGCGGTGTAGATATTTCCATGTTCATACAGATAGCGGTGTAGATATTTCCATGTTCATACAGATAGCGGTGTATGTGTTTCCATGTTCATACAGATAGCAGTGTAGATATTTCCATGTTCATCCAGATGGCTGTGTAGATATATCCATGTTCATACAGATAGCGGTGTAGATATTTCCATGTTCACCCAGATGGCTGTGTAGCTATTTCCATGTTCATACAGATAGTGGTGTAGATATTTCCATGTTCATACAGATAGCGGTGTAGATATTTCCATGTTCATACAGATAGCCGTGTAGATATTGCCATGTTCATACCGATAGCGGTGCTGATACTTCCATGTTTATACAGGTAGCGGTGTACATATTTCCGTGATTATACAGGTAGCGGTGTAGATATTTCCATGTTCATACAGATAGCGGTGTAGATATTTCCATGTTTATACAGATAGCGGTGTAGATATCTCCTTCTTAATACAGATGGCGGTGCAGATATTTCCATGTTCATACAGATGGCGGTGTAGATATTTCCATGTTTATAGAGGTAGCGGTGTAGTTATTTCCAAGTGCAAAGAGATAGCTGTGTAGATATTTCCATGTATATACAGATAGCTGTGTAGATATTTCCATTTCCATGCAGATAGCGGTGTAGATATTTCCATGTTCAAACAGATAGCGGTGTAGATATTTCCATGTTCATACAGATAGCGGTGTGGATATTTCCATGTTTATACAGATAGCGGTGAAGATGTATGCATGTTTACACAGATAGCGGTGTAGATATTTTCATGTTCATACAGATAGCGGTGTAGATATTTCCATGTTCATCCAGACGGCTGTGTAGACATATCCAAGTTCATACAGATGGCGGTGAAGATATTTCCATGCTTATACAGAAGCTGTTTAGATATATCCATGTTGATACAGATGGCGCTGAAGATTTTTCCATGTTCATACAGATGGCGGTGTAGATATTTCCATGTCCATACAGATAGCGGTGCTGATATTTCCATGTTTATACAGGTAGCAGTGTCGATATTTCCATGTTTATTCAGATAGCGGTGTAGATATTTCCATGTTTATACACATAGCGGTGTAGATATTTCCATGTTTATACAGATAGCGGTGTAGATATCTCCATCTTAATACAGATGGCGGTGTAGATATTTATATGTTCATACAGATGGCGGTGCAGATATTTCCATGTTCATACAGATGGCGGTGAAGATATTTCCATGTTCATACAGATGGCGGTGTAGATACTTCCATGTTCATACTGATAGCGGTGCTGATATTTCCATGTTTATACAGGTAGCGGTGTAGATATTTCCATGTTTATACAGATAGCGGTGTAGATATTTCCATGTTTATACACATAGCGGTGTAGATATATCCATGTTTATACACATAGCAGTGTAGATAACTCCATCTTAATACAGATGGCGGTGTAGATATTTATATGTTCATTCAGATGGCGGTGCAGATATTTCCATGTTCATACAGATGGCGGTGTAGATATTTCCATGTTGATACAGATAGCGGTGTAGATAACTCCATCTTAATACAGATGGCGGTGTAGATATTTATATGTTCATAAAGATGGCGGTGCAGATATTTCCATGTTCATACAGATGGCCGTGTAGATATTTCCATGTTTATAGAGATAGCGGTGTAGTTATTTCCATGTGTAAAGAGATAGCTGTGTAGATATTTCCATGTATGTGCAGATAGCTGTGTAGATATTTCCGTTTTCATGCAGATAGCGGTGTAGATATTTCCATTTTCAAACAGATAGCGGTGTAGACATTTCCTTGTTCATACAGATAGCGGTGTAGATATTTCCATGTTTATACAGATAGCGGTGAAGTTGTATGCATGTTTACACAGATAGCGGTGTAGATATTTCCATGTTCATACAGAAAAAGGTGTAGATATTTCCATGTTCATACAGAAAAAGGTGTAGATATTTCCATGTTTATACAGATAGCGGTGAAGATGTATGCATGTTTACGCAGATAGCGGTGTAGATATTTCCATATTCATACAGATGGCGGTGTAGATATTTCCATGTTCATACCGATAGCAGTGCTGATATTTCCATGTTCATACCGGTAACTGTGTAGATATTTCCATGTTTATACAGATAGCGGTGTAGATATTTCCATGTTTATTCACATAGCGGTGTAGATATTTCCATGTTTATACTGATAGCGGTGTAGATATCTCCATCTTAATACAGATGGCGGTGTAGGTATTTATATGTTCATACAGATGGCTGTGCAGTTATTTCCATATTCATACAGATGACGGTGTAGATATTACCATGTTTATAGAGATAGCGGTGTAGTTATTTCCATGTGTAAAGAGATAGCTGTATAGTTATTTCCATGTATATGCAGAAAGCTGTGTAGATATTTCCATTTTCATGCAGATAGCGGTGTAGATATTTCCATGTTCAAACAGATAGCGGTGTAGATATTTCCATGTTCATACAGATAGCGGTGTAGATATTTCCATGTTCATACAGATAGCGGTGTAGATATTTCCATGTTCATACAGATAGCAGTGTATGTATTTCCATGTTCATACAGATAGCGGTGTAGATATTTCCATTTTCATGCAGATAGCGGTGTAGATATTTCCCTGTTCAAACAGTTAGCGGTGTAGATATTTCCATGTTCATACAGATAGTGGTGTAGATATTTCCATGTTTATACAGATAGCGGTGAAGATGTATGCATGTTTACACAGATAGCGGTGTAGATAATTCCATGTTCATCCAGATGGCTGTGTAGATATATCCATGTTCTTACAGATGGCGGTGAAGATATTTCCTTGTTCATACAGATAGCGGTGTAGATATTTGATGTTCATACAGATAGCGGTGTAGGTATTTCCATGTTCATCCAGATGGCTGTGTAGTTATTTCCATGTTTATTGAGATAGCGGAGTAGTTATTTCCATGTGTAAAGAGATAGCTTTGTAGATATTTCCAAGTATGTGCAGACAGCTGTGTAGATATTTCCATTTTCATGCAGATAGCGGTGTAGATATTTCCATTTTCAAACAGATAGCGGTGTATGTATTTCCATGTTCATACAGAGAGCGGTGTAGACATTTCCATGTTCATACAGATAGCGGTGTTGATATTTCCATGTTTATACAGATAGCGGTGAAGATGTATGCATGTTTACACAGATAGCGGTGTAGATATTTCCATGTTCATACAGAAAACGGTGTAGATATTTCCATGTTTATACAGATAGCGTTTAAGATGTATGCATGTTTACACAGATAGAGCTGTAGATAATTCCATGTTCATCCAGATGACTGTGTAGATATTTCCACGTTCATCCAGATGGCTGTGTAGATATATTCATGGTCTTACAGATGGCGGTGAAGATATTTCCATGTTCATCCAAATGGCTGTGTAGATATTTCCATGTTCATACCGATAGCGGTGTAGATATTTCCATGTTCATACAGATAGCGGTGTAGATATTTCCATGTTCATCCTGATGGCTGTGTAGATATATCCATGTTCATACAGATGGCGGTGAAGATATTTCCATGTTCATACAGATAGCGGTGCAGATATTTCCATGTTCATACAGATAGCCGTGTAGATATTGCCATGTTCATACCGATAGCGGTGCTGATACTTCCATGTTTATACAGGTAGCGGTGTACATATTTCCATGTTTATACAGATAGCGGTGTAGATATTTCCATGTTCATACAGATGGCGGTGTAGATATTTCCATGTTTATAGAGATAGCGGTGTAGTTATTTCCATGTGTAAAGAGATAGCTTTGTAGATATTTCCATGTATGTGCAGATAGCTGAGTAGATATTTCCATTTTCATGCAGATAGCGGTGTGGATATTTCCATTTTCAAACAGATAGCGGTGTAGATATTTCCATGTTCATACAGATAGCGGTGTAGATATTTCCATGTTTACACAGATAGCGGTGAAGATGTATGCATGTTTACACAGATAGCGGTGTAGATATTTCCATGTTCATACAGAAAACGGTGTAGATATTTCCATGTTTATACAGATAGCGGTGAAGATGTATGCATCTTTACACAGATAGCGGTGTAGATAATTCCATGTTCATCCAGATGGCTGTGTAGATATTTCCACGTTCATCCAGATGTCTGTGTAGATATATCCATGTTCATACAGATGGCGGTGAAGATATTTCCATATTCATACAGATGGCGGTGCAGATATTTCCATGTTCATACCGATAGCGGTGCTGGTATTTCCATGTTCATACAGGTAACTGTGTAGATATTTCCATGTTTATACAGATAGCGGTGTAGATATTTCCATGTTTATACACATAGCGGTGTAGATATTTCCATGTTTATACTGATAGCGGTGTAGATATCTCCATCTTAATACAGATGGCGGTGTAGATATTTATATGTTCATACAGATGGCTGTGCAGTTATTTCCATGTTCATACAGATGACGGTGTAGATATTACCATGTTTATAGAGATAGCGGTGTAGTTATTTCCATGTGTAAAGAGATAGCTGTATAGATATTTCCATGTATATGCAGATAGCTGTGTAGATATTTCCATTTTCATGCAGATAGCGGTGTAGGTATTTCCATGTTCAAACAGATAGCGGTGTAGATATTTCCATGTTCATACAGATTGCGGTGTAGATATTTCCATGTTCATACAGATAGCAGTGTATGTATTTCCATGTTCATACAGATAGCAGTGTAGATATTTCCATTTTCATGCAGATAGCGGTGTAGTTATTTCCCTGTTCAAACAGTTAGCGGTGTAGATATTTCCATGTTCATACAGATAGCGGTGTAGATATTTCCATGTTTATACAGATAGCGGTGAAGATGTATGCATGTTTACACAGATAGCGGTGTTGATATTTCCATGTTCATACTGAAAACGGTGTAGATATTTCCATGTTTATACAGATAGCGTTGAAGATGTATGCATGTTTACACAGATAGCGCTGTAGATAATTCCATGTTCATCCAGATGGCTGTGTAGATATTTCCACGTTCATCCAGATGGCTGTGTAGATGTATCCATGTTCATACAGATGGCGGTGAAGATATTTCCATGTTCATCCAAATGGCTGTGTAGATATTTCCATGTTCATACCGATAGCGGTGTAGATATTTCCATGTTCATACAGATAGCGGTGTAGATATTTCCATGTTCATCCTGATGGCTGTGTAGATATATCCATGTTCATACAGATGGCGGTGAAGATATTTCCATGTTCATACAGATAGCGGTGCAGATATTTCCATGTTCATCCAGATGGCTGTGTAGATATATCCATATTCATACAGATCGCGGTGAAAATATTTCAATGTTCATACAGATAGCGGTGTAGATATTTCCATGTTCATACAGATGGCGGTGCTGATATTTCCTTGTTCATCCAGATGGCTGTGTAGATATTTCCATGTTCATAGAGATCGCGGTGAAGATATTTCCATGTTCATACAGATATCGGTGTAGATATTTCCATGTTCATACAGATAGCGGTGTAGATATTTCCATGTTCATACAGATAGCGGTGCTGATATTTCCATGTTTATACAGGTAGGGGTGTAGGTATTTCCATGTTTATACAGATAGCGGTGTAGATATTTCCATGTTTATACAGGTAGCGGTGTAGATATTTCCATGTTTATACATATAGCGGTGTAGATATCTTCATCTTAATTCAGATGGCGGTGTAGATATTTATATGTTCATACAGATGACGGTGCAGATATTTCCATGTTCATCCAGATGGCTGTGTAGTTATTTCCAAGTTTATAGAGATAGCGGTGTAGTTATTTCCATGTGTAAAGAGATAGCTTTGTAGATATTTCCAAGTATGTGCAGACAGCTGTGTAGATATTTCCATTTTCATACAGATAGCGGTGTAGATATTTCCATTTTCAAACAGATAGCGGTGTATGTATTTCCATGTTCATACAGATAGCGGTGTAGACATTTCCATGTTCATACCGATAGCGGTGCTGATATTTCCACGTTCATACAGGTAACTGTGTAGATATTTCCATGTTTATACAGATAGCGGTGTAGATATTTCCATGTTTATACACATAGCGGTGTAGATATTTCCATGTTTATACTGATAGCGGTGTAGTTATATCCATCTTAATACAGATGGCAGTGTAGATATTTATATGTTCATACAGGTGGCGGTGCAGTTATTTCCATGTTCATACAGATGGCGGTGTAGATATTACCATGTTTATAGAGATAGCGGTGTAGTTATTTCCATGTGTAAAGAGATAGCTGTATAGATATTTCCATGTATATGCAAATAGCTGTGTAGATATTTCCATTTTCATGCAGATAGCTGTGTAGATATTTCCATGTTCAAACAGTTAGCGGTGTAGATATTTCCATGTTCATAAAGATAGCGGTGTAGATATTTCCATGTTTATACAGATAGCGGTGAAGATGTATGCATGTTGACACAGATAGCGGTGTAGATATTTCCATGTTCATCCAGATGGCTGTGTAGATATATCCATGTTCATACAGATGGCGGTGAAGATATTTCCATATTCATACAGATAGCGGAGTAGATATTTCCATGTTCATACAGATAGCGGTGTAGATATTTCCATGTTCATACAGACAGCGGTGTACGTATCTCCATGTTCATACAGATAGCGGTGTAGATATTTCCATGTTCATCCAGATGGCTGTGTAGATATTTCCATGTTCATACAGATAGCGGTGTAGATATTTCCATGTTCATACATATAGCGGTGCAGATATTTCCATGTTCATCCAGATAGCGGTGCAGATATTTCCATGTTCATCCAGATGGCTGTGTAGATATATCCAAGTTCATACAGATGGCGGTGAAGATATTTCCATGTTCATACAGATGGCGGTGTAGATATTTCCGTGTTCATACAGATAGCGGTGTAGATATTTCCATGTTCATACAGATAGCGGTGTTTGTATTTCCATGTTCATACAGATAGCGGTGAAGACATTTCCATGCTCATCCAGATGACTGTGTAGATATTTCCATGTGCATACCGATAGCGGTGTAGATATTTCCATGTTCATACAGATAGCAGTGTAGATATTTCCATGTTCATCCAGATGGCTGTGTAGATATATCCATGTTCATACAGATGGCGGTGAAGATATTTCCATGTTCATACAGATAGCGGTGTAGATATTTCCATGTTCATACAGATAGCCGTGTAGATATTGCCATGTTCATACCGATAGCGGTGCTGATACTTCCATATTTATACAGGTAGCGGTGTACATATTTCCGTGTTTATACAGATAGCGGTGTAGATATTTCCATGTTCATACAGATGGCCGTGTAGATATTTCCATGTTTATAGAGATAGCGGTGTAGTAATTTCCATGTGTAAAGAGATAGCTTTGTAGATATTTCCATGTATGTGCAGATAGCTGAGTAGATATTTCCATTTTCATGCAGATAGCGGTGTGGATATTTCCATGTTTACACAGATAGCGGTGAAGATGTATGCATCTTTACACAGATAGCGGTGTAGATAATTCCATGTTCATCCAGATGGCTGTGTAGATATTTCCACGTTCATCCAGATGGCTGTGTAGATATATCCATGTTCATACAGATGGCGGTGAAGATATTTCCATATTCATACAGATGGCGGTGTAGATATTTCCATGTTCATACCGATAGCGGTGCTGATATTTCCATGTTCATACAGGTAACTGTGTAGATATTTCCATGTTTATACAGATAGCGGTGTAGATATTTCCATGTTTATTCACATAGCGGTGTAGATATTTCCATGTTTATACTGATAGCGGTGTAGATATCTCCATCTTAATACCGATGGCGGTGTAGATATTTATATGTTCATACAGATGGCTGTGCAGTTATTTCCATGTTCATACAGATGACGGTGTAGATATTACCATGTTTATAGAGATAGCGGTGTAGTTATTTCCATGTGTAAAGAGATAGCTGTATAGTTATTTCCATGTATATGCAGATAGCTGTGTAGATATTTCCATTTTCATGCAGATAGCGGTGTAGATATTTCCATGTTCAAACAGATAGCGGTGTAGATATTTCCATGTTCATACAGATAGCGGTGTAGATATTTCCATGTTCATACAGATAGCGGTGTAGATATTTCCATGTTCATACAGATAGCAGTGTATGTATTTCCATGTTCATACAGATAGCGGTGTAGATATTTCCATTTTCATGCAGATAGCGGTGTAGATATTTCCCTGTTCAAACAGTTAGCGGTGTAGATTTTTCCATGTTCATACAGATAGCGGTGTATATATTTCCATGTTTATACAGATAGCGGTGAAGATGTATGCATGTTTACACAGATAGCGGTGTAGATAATTCCATGTTCATCCAGATGGCTGTGTAGATATATCCATGTTCATACAGATGGCGGTGAAGATATTTCCTTGTTCATACAGATAGCGGTGTAGATATTTGATGTTCATACAGATAGCGGTGTAGATATTTCCATGTTCATACAGACAGCGGTGAATGTATCTCCATGTTCATACAGATAGCGGTGTAGGTATTTCCATGTTCATCCAGATGGCTGTGTAGTTATTTCCATGTTTATAGAGATAGCGGTGTAGTTATTTCCATGTGTAAAGAGATAGCTTTGTAGATATTTCCAAGTATGTGCAGACAGCTGTGTAGATATTTCCATTTTCATGCAGATAGCGGTGTAGATATTTCCATTTCCAAACACATAGCGGTGTATGTATTTCCATGTTCATACAGATAGCGGTGTAGACATTTCCATGTTCATACAGATAGCGGTGTTGATATTTCCATGTTTATACAGATAGCGGTGAAGATGTATGCATGTTTACACAGATAGCGGTGTAGATATTTCCATGTTCATACAGAAAACGGTGTAGATATTTCCATGTTTATACAGATAGCGTTGAAGATGTATGCATGTTTACACAGATAGCGCTGTAGATAATTCCATGTTCATCCAGATGGCTGTGTAGATATTTCCACGTTCATCCAGGTGGCTGTGTAGATATATCCATGTTCATACAGATGGCGGTGAAGATATTTCCATGTTCATCCAAATGGCTGTGTAGATATTTCCATGTTCATACCGATAGCGGTGTAGATATTTCCATGTTCATACAGATAGCGGTGTAGATATTTCCATGTTCATCCTGATGGCTGTGTAGATATATCCATGTTCATACAGATGGCGGTGAAGATATTTCCATGTTCATACAGATAGCGGTGTAGATATTTCCATGTTCATACAGATAGCGGTGCTGATATTTCCTTGTTCATCCAGATGGCTGTGTAGATATTTCCATGTTCATAGAGATGGCGGTGAAGATATTTCCATGTTCATACAGATATCGGTGTAGATATTTCCATGTTCATACAGATAGCGGTGTAGATATTTCCATGTTCATACAGAAAGCGGTGCTGATATTTCCATGTTTATACAGGTAGGGGTGTAGGTATTTCCATGTTTATACAGATAGCGGTGTAGATATTTCCATGTTTATACAGGTAGCGGTGTAGATATTTCCATGTTTATACATATAGCGGTGTAGATATCTTCATCTTAATTCAGATGGCGGTGTAGATATTTATATGTTCATACAGATGACGGTGCAGATATTTCCATGTTCATACTGATGGCGGTGTAGATATTTCCATGTTTATAGAGATAGCGGTGTACTTATTTCCATGTGTAAAGAGATAGCTTTGTAGATATTTCCATGTATGTTCAGATAGCTGTGTAGATATTTCCATTTTCATGCAGATAGCGGTGTAGATATTTCCATTTTCAAACAGATAGCGGTGTAGATATTTCCATGTTCATACAGATAGCGGTGTAGATATTTCCATGTTTATACAGATAGCGGTGAAGATGTATGCATGTTTACACATATAGCGGTGTAGATATTTCCATGTTCATACAGAAAACGGTGTAGATATTTCCATGTTTATACAGATAGCGGTGAAGATGTATGCATGTTTACACAGATAGCGGTGTAGATAATTCCATGTTCATCCAGATGGCTGTGTAGATATTTCCACGTTCATCCAGATGGCTGTGTAGATATATCCATGTTCATACAGATGGCGGTGAAGATATTTCCATGTTCATACAGATAGCGGTGTAGATATTTCCATGTTTTTACAGGTAGCGGTGTAGATATTTCCATATTTATACAGATAGCGGTGTAGATATTTCCATGTTTATACAGATAGCGGTGTAGATATTTCCATGTTTATACAGATAGCGGTGTAGATATTTCCATGTTTATACAGATAACAGTGCAGATATTTCTGTGTTTATACAGATAGCCGTGTAGATATTTCCATCATCATTCAGCTGGCGGTGTAGATATTTGCAAGCTGATACAGATGGCGGTTTAGATATTTCCAAGTTTATAGAGATGGCGTACAGATATTTCCATGTTCTCACCGACGGCGGTGTAAATATTTCCATGTTTATTGAGATGGCGGTGTAGATATTTCCATGTTTATACACTTATCGCTGTAGATATTTCCATGTATATTCAGATAGCAGTGTTGATATTTCCATGTTTATACAAATAGCGGTGTAGATATTTCCATGTTTATAGAGATAGTGGTGTAGGATTTCCATGTTTATAGAGATAGTGGTATAGATATTTCCATGATTATAGAGATTGTGGTTTAGTTATTTCCATGTTTATAGAGATAGCAGTGTAGAAATTTCCCTGTTTCACAGAAAGCAGTGTAGATATTTCCATGTTTATACAGATAGCGGTGTAGATATTTCCATGTTTATACAGATGGCAGTGTAGATATTTCCATGTTTATAGAGATGGCGGTGTAGATATTTCCTTGTTTATACAGATAGCAGTGTAAATATTTCGATGTTTATAGAGATAGGTTTGTAGGTATTTCCATGTTCATACAGATAGCGGTGTAGATATTTCCATGTTTATATAGAAGGCGGTGTAGATATTTCCATCTTCATACAGATGGCGGTGAAGATATTTGCATGTTCATACAGATGGCGGTGTAGATATTTCCATGTTCATACAGATGTCGGTGTAGATATTTCCATGTTCACACAGATGTCTGTGTAGTTATTTCCATGTTCATACAGATGACGTTGTTGATATTTCCATGTTCATACCGAGGGCGGTGTAGATATTTCCATGTTTATAGAGATGGCGGTGTAGATATTTCCAAGTTTATACAGATGGCGGTTTAGATATTTCCATGTTCATACAGATAGCATTGTAGATATTTCCATGTTTATGGAGATATCGGTGTAGATATTTGCATGTTTATACAGATAGCGGTGTAGATATTTCCATGATTACACAGATAGCGGTGTAGATATTTCCATGTTTATATAGATAGCGGTGTAGGTATTTACATGTTTATACAGATAGCGGTGAAGATATTTCCATGTTTATACAGACAGCGGTGTAGATATTTCCATGTTTATACAGAGAGCATTGTAGATATTTCCATGTTTATAGAGTTAGCGGTGTAGATATTTCCCTGTTTTACAGATAGCAGAGTAGATATTTCCATGTTTATACAGATAGCAGTGTTGACATTTCCATGTTTATACCTATAACGGTGTAGATATTTCTGTGTTTATACATATAACGGTGTAGATATTTCCATGATCATACAGATGGCGGTGTGGATATTTCCATTTTGATACAGACTGGGTGTAGATATTTTCATGTTTATACAGATGACGGTGTAGATATTTACATGTTTATAGACATGGCGGTGTAGATATTTCCATGTTTTTACACATAGCAGTGGCGATATTTCCATGTTTATGGAGATATCGGTGTAGGTATTTCTATGTTTATAGAGAGAGTGTTGTAGATATTTCCATGTTTATACAGATAGCGGTGTAGATATTTCCCTGTTTTACAGATAGCAGTGTAGATATTTCCATGTTTATACAGATAGCGGTGTAGATATTTCCATGTACATACAGATAGCGGTGTAGATATTCCCATGTTTATTCAGATGGCAATGTAGATATTTACATGTTTATAGGGATGGCGGTGTAGATATTTCCTTGTATTGACAGATAGCTGTGTAGATATTTCCATTTTTATACAGATAGCGCTGAAGATATTTCCATGATTATAGAAATAGTGGTGTAGATATTTCCATGTTTATACAGATAGCGGTGTAGATATTTCCATGTTTATACAGATAGCGGTGTAGATATTTCCATGTTTATGGAGATGGCATTATAGTTATTTACTTGTTTATACAGATGGTGGTGTCGATATTTCCATGTTCATACAGATAGCGGTGTAGATATTTCCATATTTATACACATGGCGGTGTAGATATTTCCATGTGCATACAGATGCCGGTTTAGATATTTCAATGTTTATAGAGATGACGGTGTAGATATTTCCATGTTTATACAGATGGCGGTGTAGATATTTCCATGTTTATACCCATAGCTGTGTAGATATTTCCATGTTTATACACATAGCGGTATAGATATTTCTATGTTTACAGAGATATTGGTGTAGATATTTCCATGTTTATAGAGATAGTCGTGTAGATATTTCCATGTTTATAGAGATAGCGGTGTCGATAATTCCCTGTTTCACAGACAGCAGTGTAGATATTGCCATGTTTATTCAGAAAGCGGTGTAGATATATCCATGTTTATAGAGATAGCGGTGTAATTATTTCCATGTTTATAGAGATGGCGGTGGAGATATTTCCATGTTTATACAGATGGCGGTGTAGGTATTTCCATGTTTATACAGATAGCGGTGTAGGTATTTCCATGCTTATACAGAAAGCGGTGTAGATATTTCCATGTTCATACAGATAGCGTTGTAAATATTTCCATGTTTATACAGATAGCGGTGTAGATATTTCCATGTTTATAGAGATAGCGTTTTAGATATTTCCATGTTTATACATATAGTGGTATAGATATTTCCATGTTTAAACAGATGGCGGTGTAGATATTTCCATGTTTATACAGGTGGCGGTGTAGTTATTTCCATATTCATACAGATGGTGTTGTAGATATTTCAATGTTTATAGAGATGGCGGTGTAGATATTTCCATGTTTATACAGATGGCGGTGTAGTTATTTCCATGTTTATACAGATAGCGGTGTAGGTATTTCCATGCTTATACAGATAGCGGTGTAGATATTTCCATGTTCATACAGATAGCGTTGTAAATATTTCCATGTTTATACAGATAGCGGTGTAGATATTTCCATGTTTATAGAGATAGCGGTATAGATGTTTCCATGTTGATACACATAGCGGTGTAGATATTTCCATGTTTATAGAGATAGCGGTGTAGATATTTCCAAGTTTATAGAGATGGCGGCTTGCATATTTCCATGTTTATATATGTGGCGGTGTATATATTTCCATGTTTATGCAGATGGCGGTGTAGATATTTCCATGTTTATACAGATGGCGGTGTAGATATTTCCATGTTTATACAGATGGCGGTGTAGATACTTCCATATTTATACAGATGGCGCTGTAGATATTTTCATGTTCATACAGATAGCGGTGTAGATATTTCCATGTTTATAGAGATGGCGCTGTAGATATTTCCTTGTTTATACACATAGCAGTGTAGATATTTCCATGTTTAAAGAGATGGCGGTGTAGATATTTCCATGTTTGTACAGGTAGCGGTGAAGATATTTCCATATTTATACAGGTAGCGGTACAGATATGTGAATTCATTAAACCTCTTTTTCTTTATAAATTACCCAGTCTTGGGTATGTCTTTATAAGCAGCATGAAAATTGACTAATACACTCACTGTCCATGAATGATACTCTGTTAGCCCATTTGCATTGTTATAAAGAAATACCTGAGGCTGGGTTATTTATAAAGAAATGCGGTTTATTTGGCTCCTTGTTGTGAAGGCTGTACATGAAGCATAGTACTGGCACCTGCTTCCAGGGAGGGCATCGGGAACCTTCCAATCATGGTGGAAGGTGAAGGGAAACCAGCATATCACATGGTGAGAGCGGAAGCAAGAGAAACAGGGAAGAGGTGTCAGTCTCTTTTAAACAACCAGATATCGCATGAACTCACAGGGTAAGAACTCATTCATTACCAAGAGGACAGCACCAAGCCATTCAGGAGGCATCTATCTCCAACATTGGGGATCACATTTTAACGTGAGATTTGAAGGGGACAAACATCCAAACTATGTCAGATACCAAAGCTGACAATGCTTATTATCTTTAGCTGTTCCAGGTTCTGGGAAAAGGGAGAGAGTTAGCTTCCCTCGTCTATGCTGTGCTACTCCATATTATATTAGTAATTATTGTTCTCTAAAGGTTTTTGAAAGCAAATAAACAAATGCAAGGCAAAATATACGAAATGCAAGGCAAAACATACGAAATGCAAGGCAAATGCATTAAAAACTTTTGAGTGTTAATATATAGATTTTATTTTATCTTTTTAATTTCTTTTGCTTAACCAAATAGATTATGTAGTTTTGATTAACTGGCCATGAAATAGCTCTGCCTACATAGAATTTCCCATGAATAATTGGTTGTGGAGACTTTTGTGTGTAACCCAAATCCTCCCTCGAAACTGAAGTTTGCCCAGCTATTGGGAGTGTTGGCAAATCATGCCTCTCAGCTGATTCTCTCTAGAATTTATTCTCAGGAGATCTAATTAATAACTTGTCAAGCTGATGTCCATCCTTGGGGACAACTCGTATCTGAAGAATGGCCAGTGAAAGGTATTAAAACTCCATACTCCTACCTCAATTTAGGGCAACTCTGAAGGGTCACCCCAGCTTCTCAGCTCCCCCTTGAGATTAGCTGAGGTATTTGTTGTGACTGCCTCACATCTCAACTCCCTTTGTCCAATTCAGCTTTTTAGCCACAGTTGTTGGCTCCTAGGATTTTACCCAGTTAAATGTTCTCTACACAAATCTCTATCTCAAATCTGCTTTACAGGGAATGTGGCCTCAGACAGGTTTTCATTAGGTTCTGGACGTAACTCTCATTAGTCATTGATATGATTCGGCTGTGTCTCCATCCGAATCTCACCTTGATTGTAATTATCCCCGCATGTCAAGGATGGAGTCAGGTGGAGATCATTGAATCATAGGGGCGGGTTCCCCCTACTGTTCTCCTGGTAGCGAATAAGTCTCACGAGATCTGATGCTTTTAAAATGGGAGCTTCCCTACACAAGCTTTCTTCTCTGCTACCATTTAAGATGTGCCTTTGCTTCTTTTTTGCCTTCTGCCGTGACTGTGAGGCCTCCCCAGCCATGAGGAATTGTGAGTTCATTAAACCTCTTTCCTTTCTAAATTACCCGGTCTTGGGTATGACTTTATTAGCAGCATGAGAACAAACTAGTACAGTCTGTTCTATAAGCCCAAGTCGGATCACAGAGTCCCGCTTTCTGTTTTTTTTTTCTAGCCCATATTTCTACTAAAACTTGACTCATATAGACTTAAAACAAAATAATTAAGCATGGCTAGTAATTATTTAATATTTTATACGTGTCAGGTACTGTATTTTGTAACTTATCTTTTAATAATCTTTCCAAATCTCTAAAAGGAGAATTCTGCTCTTTTATAGAGAAAACAAGGATGGCTCAATCTTTTGATTTTTATTACAAGCTTTATTTTGTATAACATATAATAAACTAAAAATATTGAAAGTTTAGAAACCATCAGCACACAATCGAGGTGATGGAAATATACTTCACCTCCAGTTTCCTGATGCCTCTTTATAATACATTTCTCTGGCCCCTCATTCCTGGCCCTTAAAAACCACCAAACTGCTTTCTGTCACTGGACAGTAATTTATACAGTCAAAAAATGTATATAAATAAAATTTTACACTATGCACTTTTTTGTCTGACATTTTATGTTTTTTTCTCTGCATGTTTTACCTCTAGAGTCTGCCTTGTTTCACTTAGTATAGTTATTTTGAGATTCATTCATGTTATAGTATGTATCCATAATTAATTCGGATAAAGCAAGTTAATTCATTAATGTATTGATTGATATTTAGACTGTTTCTAGTTTGGGCTATTATGAATACATGTGCTATGAACATTTGTGTTGATATCATTATATGAACACCTACTTTTATCTCTCTTGGGTAAATACCCAGGAGTGCAATGGCTGAGTCTTACGGCAGAAGTATGTTTAACTTTTTAAGGGACTCTTAAACTGTTTTTCAAAGGTTACACTTTTTTGTATTCCCATCAGCAGTGTATGAGAGTTTCAGCTTCTCCACATCCAAGCCAGTGCTTGGCTATTATCAGTCATGCTAATCTTAGCTATTTAAAAATAGATAGTGGCGTCTCATTTTGGTTTTAATTTGCATTGCACTAAGCATTAATTATGTTGAGCATATGTGCTTATTTACCAAACAAATGTCTACTTTGAAATGTCTGTTCCAGTCTTTCACCCAAGTTTTAAATGGGGTTGTTTGTTTTTCATTATTAAATTTTGAGCTTTTAAAATATATTTTTGATGCAAGCCTTTCATCAGATATATGAATTGCAAATATTTTCTCCCAGCCTGCAGCTTGTCTTTTCAGTCTCTTAATAGATTCTTTTGAAGAGCAGATTCTTTTTTTTAAATTTGATGAGTTCTTCTTATCAATATATTATTATATAAATCATGCTGTGGGGTCATATCAAAGAAAGCTTTGCCTGACTCAAAGTCCCAAATGTTTTCACATCTTCCCTCTCCTCTCCTTTGGGAACTGAGATTACACGTAAATTCAGTTACTTGAAATTTACTGTCTACTATTGCTCTGTTCATGTTTTTTAAAAGTTTATTTTCTCTCTATATTTTATTTTGAGAGGTGTCTATCTTTTCTTCTTTAATGTCTAACGTGCTATCAGCCTACCATGTAGCTGGGACTACAGCCGCATGCTACTATGCCCCGCTAATTTTTGTATTTTTAGTAGAGATGGGATTTCACCATATTGGTCAGGCTGGTCCTGAACTCCTGACTTCGTGATCCACCTGCCTCGGCCTCACAAAATGCTGAGATTACAGGCGTGAGCCACTGCGCCCAGCCTCCTTTAGTGTATCTTGCATGTCTCTATTTTAGAACATATAGAATACTGTTTCAATAAGCATTTGAATGTTCTTAACTGATAACTCTGGCACCTTGATTTACTCTGGATCAGTTCTGACTCAGTGATTTTTCTCCTTATTATGAGCCACGTTCTTCTGTCTTTTGTTGTTACTGTTGTGTCTCTGCTAAACTGTGTCTGGATGTCAGATATGGTGACTTTTATCTTATTGAGTGCTGGAAGTATATATAAATATTCTTGATCTTTGTATTGGTATGTATTTAAGTTTAGTTGGAAAGAGTTTGACTCTTTTTGGTCTTGCTTTAAAAATTCATTAGGTGGGATCAGACCAGTTCTCATTTTAGAGCTAATCACTCCCAACTAGTGAGGCAAGATCCTTCTGGGTATCCCTGGGAATCTTGAGGTGTTCCTGGTTTGGCTGATAAAATAAGCACTATTACTGGACCTTGGTGAGCATGTGTACTGTTACTTTTCATCTTATCTGGGTGTTGTTTCCCCAACCGTAGGTACTTTTCTCTAGGCCTGTCCTAACAATTACTTAGCTATGTACTTTAGGGGGACCCTTTGCAGAGCTCTGGAGTTCTCTTTCTGTGCAGCCCCTTCTTCTCGGAAACCTTGTCCTGAGAGCTCATGTCAACATGGTTTCTGTGGACTCTCAGCTCTGTCCCCTCAGCTCAGGGAGAACGATGGGCTCCTCTTGGGCTTTTCTCCTGGAGTAGTGGGCTGGAAAACTTTCTCCAGGCATAAATTAGGGCAGTTGATAGGCTCACCTTGTTTGAGACTGACTTTACAGGGTCTTGCAAACTTTTGTGGCATACATTTTGGCCATTTTTTTGGTTGTTTCAGGAGGGAGAGAAAGTCCAGTTCTTGTTACTCCATCATGGTCATTGCAGAAGTCAACCTAACTGATATTTATCAATACAGTCTGTTGCTACACATTGAACTTGCTTAAGATAATTTTTAGATGGCACAGAACTTTCTGTCCATTGAATGAGACTCTCTGCTTATTTTGCAAGTGCTCATTTGTATGGAGACATTTGTATGGAGAAACTTCAAAAAGTTTGTGGAAAAATGAAGTTAAAAGATAAACATTGAAAATGTGATCTTCGGTTTTCATCCCTAAAGAATTGATGGTCCTGGGAACTTAACAATGTCAATGCAGTCTCTTATACATTATTAACTTAAGAAAAATGGGTGCCCTTTCCACATTTGTTGAGATTGGGAAACAAAAAGAAGTCAGAAGGAGCCAAATCAGAGCTGTAAGGTGGATGCCTGACAATTTCCCATTGAGACTCTCACAAAATTGCCTTTGCTTGATGACAGGAATGAGCAGAAACATTGTGGTGTTAGAGGACTGTCTGCTAAAGCTTTCCCAGGTATTTTGCCCTAAAACTTTGGCTAACTTATTCAAAACACTCTCATGATATGCAGATATTATTGTTCTTTGACCTTCCACAAAGTCAACAAGCAAAATGCCTGGAATGTCCCCAAAAAACTGTTGCCGTGACCTTTGCTCTTGAGTGATCCCCTTTAGCTTTGACTGGACCACTTCCACCTTTGGTAGCCATTGCTTTGATTGTGTTTTGCCCTCAGGATCATACTGGGAAAGCCATGTTTTATCTTCTGTTACAATTCTTCAAAGAAATCCTTCAGGATCTTGACCCTAGTTCTTTAAAATTTCCATTGAGAGCTCTCCTCTTGTCTGCAGCTGATCTGAGCACAACACTTTTGGCACCCATGCAGTGGAAAGTTGGTTCAACTTTAATTTTTTAGTCAGAACTGTGTAAGCTGAACCAATTAAGATGTCTACGATGTTGGCTATTGTTTGTGCTGTTGATTATCAGTCCTCTTCAATTAGGGCACAAACAAGATTAATTTTTTTCCTTGCAAATTGATATGGATGATCTGTCCCTGTGGACTTCATCTTCCACATCATCTCGTTTCTTCTTTAAAAAAGCTGTCCGCTTGTGAACTACTGATTTCTTTGGTGCATTGTCCCCTCAAGCTTCTTGTAAAGCATCAGTGATTTCACCATTCTTTCACTCAAGCTTCATCATAATCTAATGTTTGTTCTTGCTTCAATTTTAGCAGAATTTACATTGCTCTGCTAGGGGCTCTTTTCAAACTAATGTCTACTCCTTCTTACTGTCTCAAACTAGATCCTGTTCAAACATGCTATAATAAATTAGTATGAGTTTATTTTGCTGCCAAAATTGAAACCTTTGCATAGTTTTTTTCATAATATACATTTTCCATGAACTTTTTAAGGCCTCTCATGTATCCACAGGTAGAGTGCCTTACCTATTCTGACTTCAGTCAATTATTCAAGACCTTTCCTTGTCAGTGATACATTAGAAAGGTAGAGTATTGAAAAATAAGAGTAGCTTCTGCTGATTAAGAAATACTATATCTTTTTCTACTTCTTTCTTTTTTTTTTTTTCTTTTTTTTTTTTTTTTGAGACAGCATCTTTCTCTGTCACCCAGGCTGGAGTGCAGTGGTGTGATCTCAGCTCACTGCAACCTCTGCCTCCCAGGGTCAAGTGATTCTCCTGCCTCAGCCTCCCGAGTAGCTGGGACTATAGGTGCCTGCCACCACACCCAGCTAATTTTTGTATTTTTAGTGGAGACAAGGTTTTACCATATTGGCCAGGCTGGTCTTGAACTCCTGACCTTGTGATCTGCCTGATTCGGCCTCCCAAAGCACTGGGATTACAGTCATGAGCCACCGTACCTAGCTTTCTACTTCTTTCTTATTATTTTCCTCCTCTCTCATTCCTATATTCTCTCCTTTCTCCTACTTTCCTCCCCACTCCCTGTTTCCTTCCTTTCATCTTTCCTATTTTCAAGACTTAATATTTCTTGAACCTCCGATGTTATCATAGTATGTTATTTGTTTAATTTTCACATAACAATAATAGTTTAAATACAAATAATATTTATTTTCATCCCCATGTTATCAGTATAACAGTAAAGATGTGGAGAGGCCAGCTGGGCATGGTGGCTCAAGCCTGTAATCCCAGCACATTGGGAGGCCGAGGTGGGTGGATCACGAGGTCAGGAGATCGAGACCATCCTGGCTAACATGGTGAAACCCCATCTCTACTAAAAAATAGAAAAAATTAGCTGGGCGTGGTGGCACGTGCCTGTAGTCCCAGCTACTCGGGAGGCTGAGGCAGGAGAATAGTGTGAACCCGGGAGGCAGAACTTGCAGTGAGCCAAGATCACGCCACTGCACTCCAGCCTGGGCGACAGAGCGAGACTCTGTCTCAAAAAATAAATAAATAAATAAATGAAAATAAAATTAAAAAAATGATGTGGAGAGGCCAAACCAATGGCTCTTATATCCACGTTCTTTCTTCTAAATGATTTCACCTTAGTTTTGGTCTGCATCTCTAACCATAGCTAGTTGCAGCAGGACTTCTATCTGGCCTTGCTGCTCTCATTTTTGGACCTCCTCACTGAAATCAAATTGATCTTTCTAAAATGCAAACCTGGTCTTAGTATTTTATTACTTAAAACCCATTGGTGGCTTTCCATGATTTATGGAATAAAGTCAAAATTCCTGTTTTTGCCCATGTTTCTGTGTGCCTCTCATCCCTACATTTACTGATTCCTGTGTGCCATAAATTGCCAGTTGTCCAGAGTTCATTCTCTTTTTGTACTTGGGAGGACTTCTGCATCCTGCAACTTTTCCCCTGAAACGTGCTTGGAAAATACCTACTCATTTTTTTCAGATTCAGGTTAGCTTTTTACTTCAGTTTCTTTTCCTGAAGCTTATACTGACTGCTCCATATGGCTTTGGGGATTAGCTACTCATTCCTTTGTGCCCTTTGTAGATACACATTTATCATGGAGTCTTTTTTTTTTTTTTTTTTTTTGAGACAGAGTCTCACTCTGTCACCAGGCTGGAGTGCAGTGGTGTGATCTCAGCTCACTGCAACCTTTACCTTCCAGGTTCAACTGATTCTCTTGCCTCAGCCTCCCAAGTAACTACAGGCGTGCACCACCGTGCCCAGCTAATTTTTGTATTTTTAGTAGAGACGGGGTTTCACTATGTTGGCCAGGATGGTCTCGATCTCTTGACCTCGTGATCTGCCCACGTTGGCCTCCCAAAGTGCTGGGATTACAGGCATGAACCACCGCTCCCAATCAGTCATGCAGTCTTTATACTTACTTGTTTACTTGCCTGTGAGCTCACTGAATGCAGGGACTATTTCCTTGTTGCTCTAGCACCTACACCAGTACCTGGTATCCAGAAGCTGTATGCTAAATGTTTGTTGAGTGGCTGTTTGACTGAATGATTGTACTCCTAATTAGTAGATAGAAAGCCATGAACTTCCCAGTTCATCATTCTTTGTGCTCAATTCTGGTTTCTTTATTGTGTTCAAAAGAGTTCCTTAGTGACATAAAACTATGGAGCTAGTATGTCAGCTCATTTAAGCAATGATTGGTTTATGTATATAAGAGACTTCAATAATTATATATTTTTATTTCAGTTTCAATAAATGATCAATTGATTAATTTTCTCTGTTTTGGCTTATTGTTCACATTTAATATCAAATAAAAGTGTTTTACTTAAAATTATTCATGCCAATTATGACAGTTAGGTGAATATTACTTTGATTTACATTCCAGTAGTAGTTTTGGTTGAACCCTGAATATGCTAAGACGTCCCTTTTCTTTTTTCTTATGAACAGGCTACTGTGTTTACATATATTATTAAAATCTTCTTTGAAAATACGAAGAATGTTACATTTCTTATATTTAGTTCTCTGTGCTTCAGAATTCCTGTGATACTTGCACTTAAGTCCTTCTGAGCAGTTGATGTTGATATTTATGTGGTTAATGTCATGAAACGTGGTGGTTTTCATTTCTATCATTAATTTATACAGGAGATAGACTGTTTTCCAGGTGTAAGCTCAGTCATATAATTAGAAAATTTATAAGCAGAAAGGAGTTATTTGGTCTAACCCATTTATTCTACAGATAGAGAAATTAGAGTCCAGAAACTCTGTCTTCTTTAAAGTCTTACAGGTATTTAAGAAAAAAGAATAGACTTGAGGTTTCTGTGCTCTGAACCCAGTGATCTTGACACTGTAACGATCTTCATCCATATTATTCACAGAAGTAAATATAATCACATATTAAATAAGAAACAAAAATACTAAGGAGATATTATACTGAAAAATGAAATAATATTATCTTAATTATTTTGATCAGATTCAATCTATAGCAGCTTGAAGGCTAATAATTCCAATGATTCTCTGAATAAACCATTTTTCTAATAAGATTACAGGTTTTAGTAATCTAATTATTTTGACTGATGCAAATGTTACCCCGCCAGTCTGAAAAATGTGTTTATTTATATGTCATAAAGAATAATTTATTCCAAAAAGGCTAATTTTCAAAATATATGTATCTTCTGAAACTGTATCTATTTTTTCCCCACGTTTTCTAAATATATTTTAGAGGGCATTTGTAGATTTTCATGGTGCTGAAAAATTAAGGTATAATGGTCTCATGAAGGAGAATAATGTCATTTAGACATTGTAATTTTGGAGGATCACAATACTTTTTGGAATGTGGTTGTTGCAGCACTGGTCACTTATACTAATTATATAATAACATACTATACTAATGCAATAATATACCATATGAAATTATTCAGTGGTAAATTTGTCTTAAATCCTCTAGAATACTGCAAAGAAATAGTTTATATAAGAAAGAGTACCATAGCAGATGTGAACACAATATTTCCTATTTTTTTCTTCTTTTTTATTTTTTTGAAGACAAGTTCTCACTCTGTTGCCCAGACTGGAGTTCAGTGCCATGTTCATAGTTCACTGCAACCTCAAACTCCCAAGCTCAAGTGATCCTCTTGATTCAGCCTCTGAAGTAGCTGTGCCTATAGGTGTGCACCACCACACCGGCTAAGTTTTAAAATTTTTTATAGATATGTTGCCCAAGCTGGTCTCAAATTCTTGAGCTCAAGAGATCTTCTCACCTTGGCCTCCCAGAGTGTTGGGATTACAGGCATGAGCCACCATACTCAGCCAATATTTCTTTTGTAAAAGACATTTTCTAACATACTTCTCATTTTAACTAACATAATATTCAAAGTGTAGATCTGAGAAAGAGATAGTGCCTGCAGATCTGGGATCCTACATGCTAATATTATGGGATGCATTCAGATTTGATCAGCAGATATTCCATTTATTCTAGAACACCACCAGCAGAAGAATGTAATTACGTCTATCACTAAAACTTTGTGTCAATACAGACTACTGTATTTGTTATCATAGATGGTCCTTGGATGGCAGCCTTAAGCAATTTTAAACCTAGACAGGTGATGTACTTTTTCTTCTTGGATAATTTTCATGGTTTTATCTAATTTGGTTGTAACTAATGTGTTTAATATGGCTTGCTTGTTTTTTAAAAAGTTGTTCAGTATCCTTAGAACTCAGTGCTGATTTCTTTTTCTAGCAGGCCTTTTATATAGGACATCTCACTTTCTCCTGGCTCTCTACTACTAGCATGAGGTCTCTGAAAAATCAAGACAGCAAAATAATTTGTTATAGAACAGCCTATGTAGAGGGACAGGGGAGGAGTCATATTCCAAGAGGGAAAGACCTTTGAGCCAGGCTCAATTTGTAGAGGCTGTTGAATGAAAATGAGAGAGAGAGAATGCACACTTTATTGCACTATTAAAGCAAAATTCTGACAATAACTTCTAAAAATGATTCAACTCTTATACACTGAGAATATGACAGACCTTCCAAAAGTATAATTTCTTATATGAACGTCCAGGTATATAAGGAAAAATAACTATTTCATACCAATATCTCCAGCCGCCTTTATTGTTGGTTCACCACATAGGTTTTTATCAGAATCGCAGAACATTAATTTTTTAAAGTAGCTACCATTACAACTAGCTTGAGAAGAACTTTCTTTTTAATAATTCGACCCAGATGCATTCTAGATACTCCAGTGTTACGAATCGATGGCTTCATGAGGAGCCGCTGTTGACTCATGCTATCTCTGGACACACTGACAGGAAACGTTTTCTTACACCTGTTTTCCTCCTGCTTTTCCTTGGTAGGACTTAGTGCCTTGGCATAGTTCAGTATCAATGGCAGTCATAGAGAAGTGTTACAGAAACCCAGCTTATTCCAACTTGTGAATTATTTGGCACCCAGGAACCAGGTCTTACAATCTTCAACCCACTTTTTCCTAACATGGCCCCTTTTCTGAAATGTTTATTTATATATGATGTAGGCCTGGGGAAAGGACATGGACTTTCAAAGAAAATATTCTCCAATAGATCTCTCAACTCCAGAGAACCTTCTGACTAAATCTGAAAGAATTCCACTGTGCTCTGATAACATCCTTTAATAATGAAGGAAAAGATATTTTTCCCCCAGGAGGATTTTGTAGTGAAAGAGATGGCATAATTTTCTTAAAAAATGTTGTTTATAATCTCATTTGTTTTTTCATTTGTGGGGTGTGTCTTAAATCCTAAATGGTACATCCTTTTTAAAATACTTCTAGTAATAAAATGTTTCTGAAGTTATGTTGTAAGTATCATTGGACTATGTTTAATAATGTTAAGTTGATCCCACTTCCCCTGAAATTATATACATAAATGCTGAAAGTATAAATTTACATATACAACTTCATGGAACATTTTTCTTCCAAGTGTGCATTTGCTAGAATTTGCATTGAAAGGTTTTGGAAGGAGCCTGTTGGTATGAATCCTGTGTGAGCAACACTCAGATTTGTTGCATACTGAACAGCATGCTAAATCTCACTTCACAATCTTAGATTTCTCATCTACCATCTTGAGCTGAATTTAAAATGTAACTGCAGTTTATTATGTCACCTGTTCGTCAAACACTGATGCAAAGCTTAGTTTTCAGTGTGAAGAACCCATGACTAGAGAAGGGAAGAAGAAAGGGTCAAGCAGACCTCATTAAAGAGTGTATGGGCAAGAAAACACATCAGATGTCTTGATAGGTTTTTTAAAGTCCTGTTAGACTTGTCATGATTTCCAAAACACTAAATGCCATCTAGTATTTTGGACCCTCCAAAATTACAGTAGAATATTATTATGGGTCATCTTAATTGGAAATATACAGGGAAATCCTGATGATTAATGTAGACTAGTGATAGCTCTCACACATTTATATAACCTATGTTGAAAAGAAAGAAGAAAGTCAGGAAGGAAAGAAGGAAAAAGAGCGGAGAGAGAGGAACAAGAAAACACGTGGATTTGTGGAAATGAAAATTTTTAAATTACTAATTTGCAAGAATGGGTAAGAAAAATACCGAGTATGAACATAAATGCTTTCAATTCCGTTTGTCTCTTAATCCTTCTCAGTCCGTGGCCAGTTTTGAAACTTGGTGTAACTTCCTTCCTTTATTCCTCCCTCCCTTGCTCCCTCCATCCCTTCTTGCCAGCCTCCTTCCCTTCCTCTCTCCTTGAGTTTCCTTCTTCTTTCTTGTTCCCTCCCTCCCTCCCTCTCTCTTTTTTCCCCTTAGTTTCCCCAGAAGCACATATACCAGCCATTTGAATGCTTTCTGCTCATAGATACTGCCAAGCCCCCTCACCCAGACTGCTGACTAGATTTGGTAGAATGGAGTGAGAAACATAGACTTTGTGTCTGTGGCGGCCACCTCTGATGGTGCAGACTTTTGCCGTGATTATGCACTCCAGCCGAGGGACGCTAGAGAGGTTGAAATTTCAACTGTGGGATTTGCCATTTTGGAATTTGCAGAAATGTACTGGATATGCTAACAGCAGCCTGGCTAGCCTCCACTTCACAAGGAAGTATTTAAATATACACGTGTAATATGAAGAAAATTGCATTAGATCATAAGGGATGAATTATTTTGTAAATGACTATACCATCAAATACCATACCTGATATCAATCATCTTCATCAGACAGTATCTGTGTATGTAAGTAGATAAACAAAAAAGCAGGAGTTTATTTCTCTCTAATGTATCCTCGACTCTCTAGCAGTGACCTCTGAAATGTCTCTTCTGATCCAGACTTGTTTGAATCATGTGCAACATTTTAGATTTGTCTTTTCTCTGCAAGTTTTTTTTCATTAAGTACCATAACATATTGAACCAAATAGTTTTGCTTGCTTTCTATTGATGACACATGATTTTGGCTTTTATCTTCAGTGGAAAATCAATGTGTCACACGGAGTTCACTAAGAAAAAGGTATGGGGCCTCTTTGTAATTCTTTGTCAGATGATTGCTTTATCTTGATTTATGCCTTCAAACTTTTTCCCATTCAGCAGAAAATATTGTGTCGCTATCTGTGAGAGCAAAACGATCTATACCAATTTATGCTCTAAGTGTAGCCTCCTTCCAGAACTGCTTATGGAACATATCAACTCACTATAGATTAGGGACATAATGGATTCTTCTTTCTTAAAAGTGGCAGATTGACAATTTTAGTTCATATACAAGCTTTTATATTAACATTAAAACAATATTTCTATGTAAAGTAAAATATTGTAGTTGATTATTATTTGAGGGCCTCCCAGAATTTCAAGGTCTGAAAATAAATTCAGTGTTCCTGGTGGTAACAAAATTGCCCCTACTTCCTTGTATCAGGACTGCCATTTGGAACTGCTGGGGAAGCTCTTTTCAGAAATTATTTTCAAAACAGCATTGTTGCCTTTTGCCAAACTGAAATCTGGTTGTAAACTTTTGAAAACTAGTTCCTTGGAATGGAATTCAAGTTGTCTTCTAAGCAATTTTTTTTAACTCAAACATACATTCTATCTTGCTTTATTATGTCGCTATTTGTGTAGGAAACATATTTCTATTTTTACCATTTTCAATTTATTTACATTTACATTTACATTTGTGTGTATATATATATACACACATACATACACTTTAAGTTCTGGGATACATTTGCAGAACTTGCAGTTTTGTGAAATAGGTATACATGTGCTGTCGTGGTTTGCTGCACCCATCAACTCGTCATCTACATTAAGTATTTCTCCTAATGCTATCCCTCCTCTTTCCTTCCTACCCACTGACAGGCCCCAGTGTGTGATGTTCCCCTCCCTGTGTCTATGTGTTCTCATTGTTCAACTCCCACTTATGAGTGAGAACATGTGGTGTTTGGTTTTCTGTTCTTGTGATAGTTTGCTGAGAATGATGGTTTCCAGCTTCATCCATGTCTCTGCAAAAGACATTAATCCATCCTTTTTTATAGCTGCATGGTATTCCATGGTGTATATGTGCCACATATTCTTTATCCAGTCTATCGTTGATGGGCATTTGGGTTGGTTCCTAGTCTTTGCTCTTGTGAATAGTGCTGCAATAAACATATGTGTGAATGTGTCTTTATAGTAGAATGATTTATAATCCTTTGGATGTGTACCTAGTAATGAGACTGTTAGGTCAAATGATATTTCTAGTTCTGGATCCTTGAGGAATTGCTACACTGTCTTCCACAATGGTTGAACTAATTTACACTCCCACCAACAGTGTAAAAGCATTCCTATTTCTCCACATCCTCTCTAGCACCTGTTGTTTCCTGACTTTTTAATGATTGCCATTCTAACTGGCGCGAGATGGTATCTCATTGGACCAGGGGTGATGAGCTTTTTTTTTTTTTTCTTCGAGACAGCCTCACTCTGTCACCCAGGGTGGAGTGCAGTGGCACAATTTCGGCTCACTGCAACCTCCACCTAATGGGTTCAAGCAATTCTCCTGTCTTAGCCTCTTGAGTAGCTGGGATTACAGATATATACCACCACGCCTGGCTAAAGTTTTTTTGTGTGTTTTTGGTAGAGACAGAGTTTCACCATAGTGGCCAGGCAAGTCTCAAACTCCTGACCTTGTGATCCACTCGCCTTGGCCTCCCAAAGTGATGGGATTACAGGCGTGAGCCACCACGCCCAGCCTATGATGAGCTTTTTCTCATGTGTTTATTGGCCGCATAAATGTCTTCTTTTGAGAAGTGTCTGTTCATATCCTTTTCCCACTTTTTGATGGGGTTGTTTTTTTCTTGTAAATTTGTTTAAGTTCCTTGTAGATTCTGGATATTAGCCCTTTGTTAGATGGATAGATTGCAAAAATTTTCTCCCACTCTGTAGGTTGTGTGTTCACTCCGATGATAGTGTCTTTTGCTGTGCAGAAGCTATCTTTAGTTTAATTAGATCCCATTTCTCAATTTTGGCTTTTGTTGCCACTGCTTTTGGTGTTTTGGTCGTGAAGTCTTTGCCTATGCCTATGTTCTGAATGGTATTGGCTAGGTTGTCTTCTAGAGTTTTTATGGTTTTAGATCTTATGTTTAAGTCTTTAATCCATCTTGAGTTAATTATTTTATAAGGTGTAAGGAAGGGGTCCACTTTCAGCTTTCTTCATTTGGCTAGCCAGTTTTCCCATCACCATTTATTAAATAGTCAATCTTTCCCCATTGTTTGTTTTCGTCAGGTGTGTCAGAGATATGTTGTATATTTCATGGTACAATGCCTTCTGTCAATGGGGAAAAATAACAAGCATATATGGGATGAATGAAGTCTGCTATGGTTAAGGTTGAGAATATTTACTGATCCTTGAGTTCAGTCTCCAGGAATGTTGGAAATAGAGAATGGAGATAATGGAGATAAAGAAAAGTTCTGAAAATGACACTTCCCATAGTGTCAAAATTGTGATCTATTGCAGAATTCTGTGATACATCAAAATCTCTGTTTATACTGAGGTTTGTTATTGTGTATGAGCATATCTTTATCAGGTGTAGGCTATTTCTATACTTTCATGTCTTTAAATCAATGTTTCTATTCACATATGTATATGTGCAAATAGAAGCATGTTAATATTATATATATATTTTCTGTCATTACCATGATTGCTATGATTATCATTAGCATGTATTATTAGTGTGACCGAAGTATCATCAGTATCAGTTTCTTTCTCACTGCAGTGCTCCTGTAATGCTTCATTTCTACAGAGCCAACCTACACCCACCGTTTCCCTGACTATAACTTTACCTAAAGTATAAGCCCTTATAAAGCCATGAAAGCCTACCAAGAATTGTCAAAGAAGCTAGGCAGCAGCCAGGCTCTGCCTTAGGAAAAGATTTTACTTTTTATTATCATGTGCAGTACTTAACTACTTGTTTTGACCTCTAAGATTTTGCTCTCCTATATTTCTATCCCCTGGCTTTCTGATATTTCATGTGATTATATTTGAAATTTTAACCTTGCTTTTCTTTTTGGAATCTCTGATATCTCTGCTGCCACAGGTAATGACAGGTTCCTCTCTAACTGTTGGTGTTATCCCTGGTCAGATTATTACTGATGACAGAAGTAGATGTTTTACGTGGATTCTCTCGATATCAGAAACAAATACAGATATCACAACTCAAAAATGACAGACTGATAACCATTATGAACTTAGATGCAACATTCTTAATACAATATTAGCAAATTGAGTCTAGGAATATTTAAAAATGATAATGTGTTTTAACCAAGTGGGGTTTATCTCAAGTTGGTTTCAACAACTGAAAATCTACCATGCTGACAGAAAAAAGAAAAATCACGTGACACTCTCAATAGATGCAAAAAAGGAATTTACAAAATGTAACACATTTTTTAAATTAAAAACTCCCAGCAAACTGAGGATAGAAAAGTACATTTTCAAACTGATTATGTGTTTACAAAAAATCTATAGCAAACATCTTACTTAAAATGGTGAAAGCCTTAATACTTTCTACATAAGATTATGAAAAATGCAATGATGTCCTCTCTCCCTAGTTCTTTAAAGTATTGCATTCAATATTAAATAAGTGGAAATATATACCAAGTTCATTGATAAATATTTAATACTTATGAGATGATAATTCTCCTGAAATTGATCTCTAGATTCAGTGGAATTCCCATGAAACCTTATAGGTCCTTTTGGATAAATTACAAAACTGATTCTAAAACAGGGAGAAAGAAAGAAGGGAAGGAAGGAGGAATGGACAGAAAGAAGAAAGAAATAAAGAGAAAAGAAAAGAAAATAAGAAATAAGTGACACCCAAGTTGGGAAGAAAGAAAAATACTATTCTCACGTGATGTAAACATATACATAGAAAATCCTTAGGCATCTGCAGAAGTGTGCTAGAGGTATGAAGTGAATTTAACAAAGTTGTAGGATGAAAGATCAATAAATAAAATCAATTGTGTTTCTATACACAATCAACACCAATTAGAAAATAAAATTATGTAAGCAATTTAACTTATAATACCCTCAAAAATAATGAAATAATTCAGAATAAATTTAATAAAAGGTATGCTGATCCAAAATTTCTAAATCACTAATACGAGAGATTGAATAGGTAGAAATATGTATCAAGTTCATTGGTAAATACACATGTCATACTTATTAGATGATAATTCTTCTGAAACTGATCTCCAGATTTGGCACAATCCCAGTCAAACCTATAGGCCTTTTTGGAGAAATTACAAAGCTGATTCTAATTTTTTTTTTTTAAATGCAGAAGTCCTAGAATAGCCAGAGCATGTTTTAGAAAGAAGAATAAAGTTGGAAAACTTTCCAAATTTCAAGACATATTGTAAAGCTACACTAAACAGTACAGTAAACTTACTGGCATGAAGAAGACATATATATCAGTGAAACAGAATAAATAATTTAGAAATATATCCTGCCTTACATGGCCAAAGTTGCCAAAATATTTCAATAAGGAAATCAATGTCTTTATAAAGATGGTACTATTAAAATTGGATATTAAATGGAGAATATGAACTTCAGAATTACCTCACACCATATCCTCAAATTAACTCAACATGTATTTTATACATAATGTAAATATAAAATGTATAAAGCTTACTGAATAGGAAAAATTTTTAATAATCTTACTATAGCTAAAAATTTTTTAGATAAGAAAAGGATGGATGAAAATGGAAAAAAATAGTAAGTTGGACTTCATGAAATTAAGACTTTTGCAACTTAAAACATAGCATCAAAAAATGAAAAGGCAAACCACAGATTGGGACAGAATAATTTTAAATATGTCTGATAAAGAACTTTCATCTAGAATGTACACATAACTAAAAAACTAAATAACAAAACACAAATAACTCATTTAACGTAATATTTTGACCTAAATGGGCCAAATATTTGTACAGATATTTTAATTTAAAAAGAGATGGTGTCCAATACACAAATGAAAAGATACTTAACATTACCCGTCATCAGGGAAATTCAAGTTAAAACCACATTGAGGTACCACTGTACACCCACTGGAGTGGCTGACACGAGCAGAACTGACCATACCACATGATGTGAAGAATTGCTATTCACACCTGGCTAGTGGGACTTCAAAATGGTACAGACATTTTGGAAAGCAGTTTGGCAGTTTCTTTTAATGTTAAACTTAGTACTGATCATATAGCCAAATAATTCCACTGCGACTCAAAATAAATAAAAACATATCCGTACCAAGCCTCATCCTTGAAGTTCATAGCAGATGTGTCCATCAACTTGTAAATGGATAAACCAGTTGTAGATGGAGTACCACTCAACAATAAAAAGGAGCAAACTGATACAACAGCAATATAAATGAATATCAAAAGCATTATGCTCAGTGAAAGAAGCTAGACATGAAAGACACCAATGTATCATTCCACTAATAGGATACTCTAGAAAATGCAAACTGTAGAAACAGAAGCAGATTAGTGGTTGCCTGTGTTCAGGAATGGAGAAAAGATCAAATGCAAAACAGCAAAAGAAAACGTTTTGTGATGATGCAGATTTTCTGTATCTTGATCATGATTGTGGTCAAATGATGATATTCATCTGCCATAACCCATTAAATTGCACATTGAAAAGGGTGAATTTTACTGTGTGTACATTATACTTAAATGGAGCTGTAAATATGTTTGGAGCTTATCTGTGAACATTAGTTGCAGAGCAGGAGTTACTTTTATAGAGTGGAAATCTGCTGAGTGCCAACTTGAGAAGGGTTGAAAAAAATTAGAACCTTCTTCCAACACATTTCAGTTAGAACACTCTTAGGATGTCGTTACAGCTGCGCTCTATATTGGAGTCTCTGATGAAATCACATGTCTGACGATCTCAGCATGCCTTTAATCAACAGAATATACACGTGTTTTCTTTTATTACTATAAAGGATATACCAAACAACTTTTTCAAGACTTTACTTCAAAAAGGCACGTAGTTTTGCAACATTTTTGGTAAGTCTTTAATTATTTCAAAATGAAAAATTGAAAATAAAATGCAATTATTTACTCAGGCCCCCCAAAAAAAGGTCTGTACGGGGAATGCATGTGGTGTGTGTGTGTGTGTGTGTGTGTAAGTGTGTGATTTGAAGAATTGAAAAAATTTTAGTGGGGTTTTGTAGCATCACTTTGATAGCATCCTGTAATTTTGTATTGTGTTTGAAATAAAAATAAAGTGAATACACTGATAAAAGAATTTGAAAAGAATTTGCATTATTGCCTAAATTATGTGTGGTTTCCACAGTGGCATGAATCGAGCATCTTTAACCTACATAACAATATATCAGAAGTATTAGGTAAAAAATAAGTAAACTAGTATAACAAAGTTAAATATTTCTAAAGTAAAATTATAGCTTTATTTTTTTTTTCCTGAAATGTTTTGAGGAGATATTTACACCAAAAGATATTATCACTGATCAATGAAACTTTTTAAGAATTTGCTTGTGTCCCACCAATATTTGATTACATAGTGCTTCT